>NC_057800.1:577183337-577308046 GCF_018294505.1 Triticum aestivum
ACAGTTCCCGCTGGGGGTGGATGAACAGGACCCCGTGGTGTTGCCTCTGGATGAACAGGACCCCGATCGATCGAGCCAGTTGGGGCTGGATGAACAGGACCACCCCGTGGAGGGCAGGATGAACAGTAGATGGTGGAGGGCAGGATGAACAGTAGCCCGTGGAGGGGTGGTTGAACGGGAGCCCGTGGAGAGGGCTGGTTGAACAGTAGCCGGTGGAGTAGCGCGCGGTGGAGGCTGGATGAACAGGAGCCCGTGGATGAACAGTCGCAGGTGGAGGCTGGAGGAGGTCGACGGTGGATGAACAGTAGCTCGTGAAGGCTGGAGGGGGTCGACGGTGGAGATGAACAGTATCCCATGGAGTCCTGTTTTGCGGTACGCCACAACCCTCCCGATGAACAGGACGCCCGTTTTGACCGTAGGAGGTCTGTTTCGTCCGTTTTGCGGTACGCCACACCCCTCCCAATGAACAGGACCCCATTTCGACCGTAGGAGGTCCGTTTCCTCCGTTTAGCGGTACGCGAGACCCCTCCCGATCAACAAGATCCTGTTTCGAACGTGGTCGGTCGAACACAAGGCCGTTTCCTCCGTTCTGCAGTACGCCAGGCCTCGTTTCCATCGTCTGTTCCGTCCAAGCCCTCCCGATGAACACGACGCATTCCGTTGCCTCCCCATGAACACGACGCATTCCGTTGCCTCCCCATGAACACGACGCATTCCGTTGCCTCCCCATGAACATGACGACGACGCTATTTCTCCGTTCCTACCCAGCCATGTACACGAGCCCTGGCCGTACGTATCCGCGAGTAGGCGTTCGAGACCCCGCCCGTATGTACACATACGTGGCCGTATTTTCTTTCTTGCACCCTGGCCGCTGTACGTACGTGTACATGCTATGTGCGCGCCTCTACTACGACACGTGCGCGCCTCTACATCGACCAGTATATATGTACGTACACGTTTGCGACCAGAATGACAACGCTACGTACGCTTCGACCAGGTGGGTCCCGACTGTCAGGCACTTCCTTGCGTGCGAAGATGTAGCTGGTGGGTCCTAGCAGTCAGGGGCAAATGTTTTTTTCGCGAAATATGGTGGCCCGTCCGGTGGGTCCCCGCTGTCAGGTGGAGGAATAATTATTTTGCGCGTAATAAGGAGGCACTTCCTTGCTGCGGCCGTGGACCCAGCTGTCAGCGTCTCCACACACAGTACTCTTCCGATGGAAGTCGGTCGTTGACCACATTGACCACGCCTCGCCGAGAGCACCACGGCGGTGGACGATGGCGAGGCCTAGGAAGCGGACGACGCGGAGCCGGGGAAGACGCGGCAGTGGAAGCCCGCGCGGAGAGGAGTACGAGGGTTCACTGGTTCGGCTGCGGTGTGAGGCTGCCGTCGCCGCAGGGCCTGGCCAGCGGTGGGAATAGTAGGGGGCGGTGAGGCCTCCGCGGCAGCACAGCCGGCCACGGGAGGCAGGAGCATGCGGCACGGCCGGTGCTGCTTTGGGCGGCTGGAGCAAGAAGATCAGAGGTTGAAGAAGCACTACGGCCGTTGGATGGACATCGTACGGTCACTGGAGCTAGAATCGTTCATATTGACTAAGTTGACAAAGCCCTTCGTCCCCCATCAACTTATTAGGCCCACAAGTCATCCTCCCACCAAGGTGGGTCCCAGCTAGCCGGGGGGAGTATTCATTTTTTTGTGCGTAATAAGGAGGCACTTCCGGTGGGTCCGAGCTGACAGCGGGGGGAACGTTTTTTTTCATGAAATACGGTGGCCCGTCCGGTGGGTCCCAGCAGTCAGGGGGAAATGTTTTTTCACAAAATACTGGTGACCCGTCCGATGGGTCCTCGCCGTCAAGTGGAGGAATAATTATTTTGCGCCTAATAAGGAGGAACTTCCTTGTGGCTGCCGTGGACCCAACTGTCAGCCTCTCCACGTACAGTACTCTTCCGATGGAAGTCGGTCGTTGACCACATTGACCACGCGGCGCCGAGAGCACCACGGCGGTGGACAACGGCGAGGCATAGGAAGGGGACAACACGGAGCCGGGGAAGACGTGGCAGTGGATGCCCACGCAGAGAGGAGTACGAGCGTTCACCGGTTCGGCTGCGGTGTGAGGCTACCGTCGCCGCAGAATAACAGGGGGTGTGGGTGATTAGAGGGATGCCCTGGCCAGCGGTGGGAGTAGTAGGGGGCGCTGAGGCCTGCGCGGCAGCACAGCCGGCCACGGGAGGCGGGAGTAGGCGGTCCCGCCGGCGCTGCTTTGGCGGCTGAAGCAAGAAGATCAGAGATTGAAGAAACACTACGGCCGTTGGATTGACATCCAACGGTTACGTCTGCTAGAATCGTTTTTTGACGTATATAATAACTAAAAAAATCTTGCATACGCGTCAACTAAACAGGCCCACAAGTCAGACCACTCCCTCTTTTTTAATAATTTATATATAGCTCATGGCAACTTCTTATGCAATTTATTGCAGTCATTTTTTTGGTTGGCCAGGGCCAATTTCGCATATTTCTGTGGGTTCCAAACTATTTTTAATACCGAAATGTACAGCCAGATTTAAAGTACTTTGAAGATATATTTAAATTAGGTTAATGCCCAGTGAAATAGGGATCTGGAAATGTAATATAATTCAGAAATTATAAAGTAATTGCCAATTTGTCATCTGTTTTTATATTTACAACCCATTTCATATTACTTTAAAGATTTGCAGGCGTCTTGAAAGAGTTGCAGCCCATCAGGGCATAGAAAAATAAGTAGGCCTGGATTGGGTATTCTTCAGAAAAAATAAACTAGGCTCATTTTCATGAAGAAAAAATAGCTGGGCTGGTCACATGGTGAACATAAAATATAAGCCTGGGCTAGACGGGCCACAGCCCAGTTCAAACCCTGCTCCGTCTCAACAATACCAAACAAAAAAATACTACTCGAGTAGCTACGTCCCAGGTGTCAGCCGATCTTGTGTTGTTCTCTTGTCTATTGACTATATACGCTCCCAATGTCGTGGATCCCAGATGTCAGGAAAACACTAGGAGGAAGCATTTTATTTTTCCATACGCTGATGTGGTGGGCCCCTACTGTCATCCTCTCCACGTACTTCTGCCGATTCCCGTTGTTTGTTGACCATGTTGACAATGCGAGAGGGCGGCGCCATGGCGAGCGCACCAAAGCGCGCGGAGGACGTCGGCGTTAACGATTTAGGAGACGGTGGGGCGGCGATGCGTGCGCTGAGGCGCAGCCAGCCGTGGGAGGCAGAAGCAGGCGGCCCCGCCGGCGCTGGTTTGGGTTTGGCGGCTGGAGGAAGACAGGACTGAAGAAACACGACAGACTGTAGTACTTAACAACCTTAACTGAAACCAGCAGGGGCACTTAACAACCAAAGCTGAAAGCAGTATGAGTACTTATACAGGTTCAACCGTACAAAGCACGCCTCGAACAGTGCTACTTCGCCTACAGTTAACCAAGGGTGAGGCTGCCAAGCCCCAGGACAAGGCCCAGGCGCCACCCCGCGCATCCACAACCTTCTGAAAGCGGCTTCATCTCGCAACGTGGTCAATAAATAGGATATTCGCTTTAGAGCCATGGAAAAGCATGAACATAATCTTTGTCCTATTCTCCAAGATGGACGGGCCTTCATTATTTGAGACCACCCATGAATAAGTATCTTTTCACCTCCAAGGGGAATTGAGTAGGTCGACATAAACATCATGTTGTGACCAAGCGCAAGTCTGACCCGACCATGGTCAGGTATCTGTATAGGAACAATAGAACTCGACAGTTCCTGTTTCAAGAAGATCACAACTGTAAAACTGTGTATAAGCAATAGTTTATGAACAACATATATAACAGAAAACAGCTTGTACCATAAGTTTCTCGACACAATTGGACCTGTTCAACGAGTGCAGCAGTGGCACACATATCCCACGTGGCCTTCCACCATTGAAACGCCCCACAAGGACCTCAAGACGATCAATAAAGTGTAGGAACTTGTGGATGTCGATCCAGTCAACTTCAGTGCCATTAGTAACAGCCGAGTTATTACAGAGTAACAAACGAGCAAACTGCTTTACTCTGAAAAAACCTACACGTGCCACCAATTATAAGAAAATATTAGTTAGAAGTAGCATCTTCGTGAGAGATTCGTTGCTACTTCTAAAGTTAAATTGTGATTAGTTAGATAGAATAGGTGGATTAAGAAGTAATTGAGGCAACATGCAAGAACCAGATACAAAACTAACATGGATGAACAATTGGAACGACGTCGGGGTGGAATATCACAGTGAAGATGAGACCAGGTTCTGCTATTTCCATCAACATTCGTGCGCCAACTTTCAGTCTGTAACACTTGAGAAAGTTTATCCAAGTTCGGCCATAAAAAAGCAGCGATTTTCTTGGTTCATGAACCCAACTCGGAACTTATATCCATGGCTTGTCTTCACTATGACCATTAAACTAGTGTATTCAGTTATGGCAAGGCCGAGCATCTTGAGTACATGTGTTCTGGCAGAGCAACTAATACACTGTAGGAAAAATAATATGAGAACACATCATGTTCAAAAAAACCCCACCCTCTCGGATAGAAAAGAGGATTCTATGAACATACTGTGCGTGTTTCAAAATGCTGTCTTAGGATGAGAAGGAACAAGTGTGGCGTCTCACCGAGGGCGCAGAAACCTGTAGGGTACTTGCACTTTGGGCACTGCAAATGAAACACACTAGATTCAGTAGGAAGAAAAATGCATCAACGGCGGCGGCTACCATCCTAGGATTACCTGCGACCAAGGGACTTGGGTTTATCGGGGATGGATGAAGAATTCGTACCTGGTTCTCCATGCGAAAACCCTATGCAATCGCCGAGAGGGGGTTTTCTCTAAACAAGCAGACGAGGGAGAAAGGGATTCAGGCCCAGTGAAATATTGCCGCTTCGTCCGTCCAGCTTACTGCTAAAGCTGGAAAGGGGGGTTGTGATTTGACGGCTCATTGGGCATTACTGTGGCGCTACGACTGGGGTGTGTCTACCGTGAAGTTGTGCACTCTAATTTGTGCATATGGCACGTGGACCCCGTTGCCGGTTGCCCCACATATCAGCGAAAGGAAGTAGAAAGACAAGAGTAGCTAGTTACACATAAATATATTTTTTGACAGAGAGATACTCCCTCTGTAAAGAAATATACAAATCTTTTATATCACGGCTCACCTTGTCGAGAAAAATACTCCCTCTGCAACGCACGGGCATTATGGGGGTTCAGCTGAGAATATAATACTTAGATGTTTTTTTGAGGGATAAAAGCTGCTTAGAAGATTAACAGTCATAGGTATACAAATAATTTTGGGGGTTCCTGTGAGCCAAAGATGGCATCCACAGGGCAAAGAAGTAGCAGCTTTTGCGAGCACATGCGCTTCAACATTACACTCGTGTTTTTCATGTATGATCTCCATGGTTTGGAACATATTCTTCTTCATCTTGATCTCATCCATAATAACTTTGCTGGGCCCCAAGTATGCCTCTCCGATATGCTTGACTGTTGCTGAACAATCGGTGCTAATCTGAACTTGTTGCAGGTTTAAGTCAAGAGCCAGAGATAGCCCCTCGCAACATGCCATTGCCTCTAGGATCTCTGGATCAGTAACACTTTCGCACACCAGTGCCGATGCTCCAAGGAAGAAGCCTGTATGATCCCGGCTCACAACTGCCAGGGCCCCCCTTTCACCATTGCGAGATAACGCAGCATCAACATTCATCTTCACCCAACCCACAGCAGGAGGAGGATGCCACTTCTACACTGAGCTAGTGCTTCTCGAAACCAGGTTCTGGACTTTGGGCCGCAGGCCGACCCTGCATGTTTGGGGGCCCATGTGTTCTACCTCAGCGCTTTTCATATTGCAAGCGATCGGTACGGCGCTGGTTTTAGATGCTGTCGCAAGGCGAATACACAAAATTGAATAAAGCACGACAGCTATTGGAATGAAATCGAACGACAGTTCCTAACCAGCAATCAGAGTTGCAATTCTATCAACGATATACCATGTGATAAATAATACTATAGTACTACTTATACACACAGGACACTTGTTTCACCATGCCAGATTATTACATCAAAATCTCTCGGAGGATAGATCAGTTAGGCAGTTGCGTGCTGCTACTGAAGAATTTCAAAGTTGATTTGGACCAGCTCTCCTTGCCGAGAAAGTTCGATTTTGACATCATCCCCTACCGCAAGATATGATTTAGATTTGAACCTTGACCATCCTTTAGCATCAATCATCATGCGACCATCCTTTGTACTTACGATATATTGAGCAGGTTCATTCACATCAAGGCTGCGCATGGTAAGAGAAACTTGGCCGCGATCGCCCGGATTGTTAAACGACTCCCTCGTTGCTCTAGGAATTCTCTGTTTGCAAACAAGAAGACATACCCAAACAGTTAGATCAACACAGTGAATCATGTGAAACAACATGGAAAGAAAAAAGAACGAAGCACTTGGGCGGCCAATGCTTACTAAGAAGGTGGACATGTCGGTTTTTGTAAGGACTTTGGTATATGAAGTGCGAACTGCAGCCCAGTCTGTTGCCGGTGCAACTGCACGGGCCGGAGCAGATGCAAGTGCAAGTGTTGGTGCAGGTGCCGAAGCCGCCGCTGCTGCCGGAGATGGTGCTCCTTGTAGAGCTGGTGCCGGTGTCAGAGCAGGTGCCGGTGTCGATGCCCGATCCTCCGGTAGATCAGACTGATCCGCTGACGCGGTCGGTGCCCAATCCTCAGCTGGATCAGACTGAGTTGCTGCCGCTGTCAGTGCTAGAGCAACTGTCGGTGCTCGATCTGTGCGAGACAACGGCGATCGTGTCTGGTCTGCTATGATCAACTTTCTAACTTGACTAGGATCCATGACCGTGATCCAGTCTTTTTCTTCATTTCTTTTAAACGCGAGAAGGACTAACTGTGGCGTTTTTGTTAAACCAAACTGCAGTTCATCATAGGGATTCAGCTTGTACTCAGACAACAGACTGATCCAATTTTTCCAGTAATATAAGTGATGGATAGTGCCTTCGTTACTGACACGACATAAGAAGTGAAACCTACAAAAATAGCCATCGTAGAGCAAACCAAACGGTTTATTCTGTGATGAATGTCACATGGAAAAACCTGCATCATAAAATTGCAGGAAAAGAAAGAAAACATGACATTAAATCAATAAGATTTAGATAGTAAATCAATAAGATTTACTTGATGTGACACGAGTGAATCCTTACCAGGAAATCACTATGTTGAAGTACTAAACAGAAGATTGATCGTTCAACTACGCGTGGCATGCAGGGCCCCCGCCTACTCCCACAAGCAGGACAGTCCAAAGGTCATGACAAATCGTATGGACCGAACATCCATGGGGCTGGAAATCCTGGTGGGTGCGATAAACCTTGCAATGCATACAGATATTGGAGTGTAACCATAATTGATAGACCGTCCTCACAAAAAATATGATATGGATACTTCAAAATATACAGACTGAATTGAGTGGACAGACATTAACATAGACCGTGCTCAGGACTGACCACACACCAAAAGCGGCAGTACTAATAAACAATACAGGGTTCACAAACACAAATCAAGTACTGAACAATGGTACTTACTACAGACAAGCAAAGTTGCACTAACTAAACTCTGCAGACTATTTTTTGCCACCGACCTACGGGATGAACCCCGCATAACTGACTAGGCCATGGACTTCGTGTGAGATGTCTACATGCACCATCACCATCTTGTCAACCTTGGAGAACCAAACAAAGTGGTCTTTCCACTCATAAACATGATGATGAAGACAGGCCGCATCCGATTTGTTGGGAAGCTTTACAAAAACCACACCCTTCGTAATCGAAGGCACAACCAGGAAATTGTTGTGGTCAAGTACAGCCTCGAGAACACGCCTGACAACAATGCTACAGGAAAACACTAGTTCAGGACACGTGGCGACAAGGACACAGCAGCTGGATAGTTCAGTAGTAGAACTCATCATCAGGTCTTCCAGTTCACAAGGCATGACTTTGAGAACTTCATCTCCACCGCGGACCTGGTTCTAATTCAAACAGAAACCATATTTTATTACTACCTCCGTTCAGAAATATAAGATGATTTTCGATATTATACTCCATATATGACTACATATACGCACAGAAATGAGTGAACAAAGACACTAGAACATATCTTCAAAGGCATGAGAGCAGAGGGATTACATGCAATATCCATAACACAAGTTATTGAGGCAAATATACCCTCTTAAAAGGTAGCATTGATGTTCATAAAGTACTCCCTCCGTCCCAAAATTCTTGTCTTAGATTTGTCTAGATACGGATGTATCAAGTCACATTTTAGTATTAGATACATCCGTATCTAGACAAATCTAAGACAATAAATTTGGGACAGAGGGAGTAGTTGAAAGTAATCTATAAGAAATCAGTGTCAACCTCTCGCATGTTTTGGTCAAAAGAGGAATTTATAACCGTCATTTGGCACACAAAAATCACATGCAAGATCACCCAGAAAGTTGTACTACTAGTACTAGCACTGCGTGTTAGATGAAAAAACACGATCAAGATCGAGAAAAAGATCGCCAAGAAGAGATATTACCTAGACTTGCTTAATGAGGGATCCCAGAGAGGGGGGCTTGGACAGGGCGATGGCTTTGAGCTTGTCTGCGGTAGTCTCGGCGGGGTGCTTGCGCTTCTTCGTACCATGAGCCTCGAAGGTTTTGGCCGGAGCCATAGACATCACTTCGGCCGGTGCTCCAGCGTCCATCAAGAAACTGTCAAATAGAAATAAAAGAAAAGAAACCATAATCACAAACCCAAAATAAGAAAAGAGAGGGAGTTATAGGATCAGTCTCGGGGTTGCAAGACCGTGCCTTGGCCAGAATCAATACCATTGATGCGCTCACCTTTCCTTCTTTGGGAGAGAAGAACAATGGCAGAACCAGGTCGGGGTTTTCTTGAAGAAATGAGGAAAAATATGAGGTAGAAGCGAGGGTTGGGTAGAGACGAAGCTGAGGGAGAAGAGTGAAATGATGGTTGCTTCGTCCGTCCGACCTACTGCTGGAAAGGAGGGGTTTTGTGATTTGACGGCTCATTGGGCATTACTGCGGTGCTTCGATCGGGGTAGTCTACCGTCACTCTACTACAGAGTAATTTAGTGCATGGCTGGTGGACCCCGATGCTGGCTGTCCCACACGTCGGCCAAAGTGAGTACTTTAGTGCATGGCTGGAGGAGGATCCGCACGGTAGAGCGTGTCCATTGTTTTTCACAAGAAAAAAAATGATTACAGCAAGCGTTTCCACTCTTATGAAGCAGGAGTGCGAAAAACGGCAGCCACTTGAACATAACAGTGCTCCTACTACTAGGCATGTGCAGTGGTTCATACGTCAGTACTACACAATCTTGTTGCTAGTGTAGTAAGATATGACGATAACAAATGATGTTGTGCGCATGTCAACTACTCCTATATGTAACATAGTACCGCTTTTTCGACTGTCTGGTCGAGAATAGACGGTGAGATCAATGTTAACAGAACTAGGTCCACAGCGCACGGAGAGTACGATGCTACAGTACTCCATGAAACATGAACCACATGAAGCACGAATAGTGTTAGGCAGGGTGTATGAAGGGTGCACGGGATGGGAGCAAAAGTTCCCTTCTCGACCCACTTTTGGGTGTTTGGCAGAGTGCATGAAGGGTGCATGAGTCCACACTAGTAGGTTGACAAAAATACGTGAAGAGGAAACAACTATATTGAGATGAGAATGCAACCAAACACACCCACACGCTTTGTGCTAGATTGACTGATCTACACCGTCTGAGTTTGATCCAACGATCATGTTGCACCGAGACATGGACATGCCCATGCAGAGGGTTTAGCCCGACGGCCGGCATCATCGTGCTGGCACGACGGTAGGCATCGCGCAGCCGCAACACGTGCGTGGCAACTTGGTTCACCAAGTGGCTGAGGCGATCCTGGACCTCGTCACGATCGGCCCGCTCGCGCTCCAGCAGGCTCCCCTGACGGCCTATCGTATCTCCCGCTTTCTGCAGCAACGCTGCCAACGCCTCGAGCATCTTTGTGGTGGACACCTGCCGCTTTTGAAGCTCCGTGAACTCCCGCACATAACGGAGGAGCATAGCACTCCTCTCCTCCTTGAGCTCACGAAGCTCCACGTCCTTGGCCCTAAGCTCCACATCCTGGGCATGGAGCTCCTGTGTCAGGAGCCTCACCTCGGACTCCGTGATCTACTGCGCCGCCATGGCACCAGGTAGAAGCAATGGGGAAAAGAAGCAAAGGGGGTGAAACGGCTGAAAGGCAATGCAATCTACGGGAAGGCGGAGGGAGCGGGGAATCTTTTGGTTTTCACCACGGTAAAACACCAGTCGACGACTTCTCACATCAGGGAGCAGTGGGTACAGGCGGAGTCATCATGACTAATTGCTGCCGCGCCTGCTCCCGTCAATCAAAAAATTAAAAATCCTGCCGCGCCTGCTCCCGTCAATCAAAAAATTAAAAATCCTGCCGCACCCAAACACCAGAGCAACGCGGTGGTGGATATTTAAATTTACCTGCCGGCAAGTAGATAAAAAAGGGGTGAAAAAACAAATGTGGCGGCGGCCTAGCTAATCGGTTGAACTAGCCCAACTAGCTAGCCACCGTGCTTCACTGATGTACTCAGCGGGAAAGGTGGTCTTTCGTGATTTGATGACTCATTTACTTGCTTCGGCGCTACGACCGAGGAGGACCCAGGAAACGCGCGGTAGGGCGTCCCACGTCAGGAAGAATATATGCGTGCACCACCAGGGAGGACCCCGAAACCGCGCGTTAGGGTGTGCCACGTCTCGGCACGGAGGAAAAATGTGCGTGTAAAAATATACTGTATCAGACGTAGTAGAGTACCTATGGTTCGACCTCAGGACCTAGCCAGTCGGTTGAAAACACCCCACTAGCCACACAGCTTCATCATGCAAACGTGGCACGGAGGATAGATGTGGTTAGCTCCGTCTCGACCAGGCACAACGTCTCTTGTTCTAGGAGATTCTTCTATTTTCCATGTTTTTTTAGTTGTAATAACACCACGGCAAGCTAGCGCCGCTCTTCGTGTGTCCCCGTGCAGAGGTTAGACGATGGAGAGAAGAGAGATTGAGATCGCAGACCTGGGACCCACCGGTAAGTGAGATAACGGTCATGCATGTGTTGACGAGGTACTCCCTCTACTCTACTCAACACAAGTACTGTATAAAATCAAGTTATGGGACAAAGCCAACAACCGTTCGTTTTTTCAGGCTATCGACTTACGCTTTGTAGTCCAGGTTGCCAGTTCAAATCTCGTCTTTTAGATTTGTTAGTTTTAGGTCCAAATTTGATTAATGACAAGTGGGACCCCCGTGTGTTGTTCCAATATTTCAGTGTAGGATGGTTTTTTTGAACAAACACTTTGTGCGGTTAGACAAGTAACGACACGAGTTACATGTTTTTTGCAAGTTTACGAACAAAAATGACAGCGGCATAGAATATCACATCCACCCCGCAGCTTAGATACTATGGTGATATGAGTTTTTACACCGTTGGAAGTGAGATCCAATGGCTTGGGAGTAGTCTTTGTAATTATGCGCAATTTCCAAACTCTCCAAAGGTTTTTTTGCAAATAAAACATTCTAGCCTCGTGTGTGCCGCTGCATCTTTGATCTAACGGCTCCCCGGTGCTCATATTAGGTGCTCCCCGTAGCTTAATTACCCGCTACGGTGATTGGAGTAGTTGTGGGCCGAATGCTACGAAAATATAATCTAAACCGACCAGAATAAATGCCTACACAAATTAATCCAAGGTTGGAGTGCCCCTCGCAATGTAAATAGCTCCGGCTTTGCGAGGGATGGAGAGGTAGTAGCTTCAACGCGTGGAAGATATGGTGTGAGAAAGCGAGGTCAATCCAGAGACATATAGATAGAGAGACAAAGTGAGTGTGGTCCGACATTCATTGAACAAATATATATGCTCTGGAGAGATATTGTCCAATTGAGCTTTTTGGCAAGGGTGAGGGCTGTAAGATAGAGCTTGAGACATGATCCAGTCATAGACGTGTAGATATATTTTGTGCGTGAGAGGAAGCAAGGTCAACCGATCACATAGGGTCGCCGTGCGATTGAAAGAGTGAGACGGGTTGGAGAGAGTGACCTAGATAGACGATGTGCGTGAGAGAGTATACAATGTGAATAGGTCGAATTGGGCTCAACATGGTGATATATCGTTTTTGTCCGAGAAAGAGCGAGGTCAATCGAGACATACAGAGAGAGAGAGAGAGAGAGAGATTGAGTGAGCGTGGCCCACCATGAGGTCGAAAGAGTGGTGGCGGCTTGGATGGACTGACCTAGATAGACAATCTGCGTGAGAGAGTATGGAGTGTGTCGATCGAGGCCCGAACAGGGAGATATATCATTTGTGTGTGAAAGAAAACGAGGTTAAATGAGACTCAGATAAAGAGAGCGAGATTGAGCGAGTGTGGCCCGCTGTGTGGAAGAAAGAGTGAGACAGTCTTGAGGGAGTGACCTAGATATACAACGTGCGTGCGTGTGCATGCATGAGAGGTTGGGGGCTAGATAGGCAATGCATGTATTTAGCGTGAGAGGGTGAGAGGGAGAGGGGGAGAGAGAGATCTCGGCATGGGGTGCAATGGCAGGTGTGTGAGGTAAATACATTTGGTAACAGAGTAGAAAAAGGGGTTGCGCAGTTGAGAGACTAAGAGATCGAAACATGGAGATAAAGAATGAACGTGTGTTGGAAACCGATAGCTTCCTAAGGTGGTTAGGAGAGGAAGATTGACCGATACAGGAAGTATGTAGGGTTTGTGCGGGGGGGGGGGAGGCTAAAAACAACATTTGAATGTACATAGTACGAGACTTAATATCAATGTTTCAATTCGGTGTACATTGTAAGATTTGAACCGAGGACCACGCATACGGGTAATTATTTCGAATTCGTGCCATACTAAGTTTCGAAAAGTTGACATTGACTTAGTTTGTTGTGCTATTTTGTAGGTCATATGTTTGAATCCATCCAAAAAATTTCTCACTACCATGGTGTTCATCATATACATATGAATTTGTATTAAAAAAGTAGCATGGTTACAGTGAAATGCAAAATCCACGTTAGAATTGGAGATCGCTACATGACACACACTCTAATTCAAATAACTAATTACGTGATACACACTCTAATTCAAATAACTAATTATGTGACACACACTCTAATCCACGTTAGCGTGGGTACTGTTTCAATTTTTTTCAAATAACTCCTCATTAATTAATTTATAGTACTCCCTCTGTTCACTTTTATAAGACCTTGAAGACATTTCATACAATGTGCAAAACAGTTCATTTTAAGTTGTCTGGAACGACTTACAAAAGTGAATGGATGGAGTATCTCGTTTCGAATGACTAATTATTGCAAGGAAAACACGGGCATGGTAATACATACAGATTCGTTTGCAAATGAAAGAAGATTTGTTTGCATTCTCAAATGTAGGCGCACCCGGCAAACCAGGGTCGTGTCGAGGTGGACGCTGCTTCGGTGCCTTAAAGGCAACTGCCTTTGGGTCACTGACATGTGGGCAGCCACCTGTTGGGCCCATATGTCATGGACACAAAGGCAGGTGCCTTAAGGCACCAAAGCATAGTCCTGTCAGGGTGGTCGCGTGTGTCAGACGGACGCGTAGCACCCAGCCACCCCCCAAAGGACGACAACAATATAAGTTCGCACTTCCATGTTTCAGATTGAAATATCTGGCAGCCCCAATTCCAGCCCTGCAAAATCTCTCTTCTCCACCGTCCCCTTCCGCGCCCAGATTGCTCAAATCCCTAATTTGCCGCCAACCCTCGAATCGCCCCTCGTCTCATCTCTTTCCCCACCGTTCCCCACCTCTGTGCTGGACGATGACGACAAAGTCGACGGTCGCGCTTCACCACCGCACGGGAGCTACCTCATCTACGCCCTCGTCCACCGCACCGGGTGGTCCACCGACAACGTCGGCCGCTGCAACCGCCGTGCCTCACAGACACCGAGTTCCACCGCATCAGGTGCGCTTCACTGACGCCGTCTCCCAGCTCACCGGGGCTACTTCACCAAGCACATCGTCGCACCTCCGCCCCCCGAGGCCGTTGGGGCTTCACCAACGGTCTTGTCCACCGCATCGTAGCTCTCCGCTGCCACTCAAGATCTGCATGCGTGCGCGGCCAGCCAACGCCAGCGCATCACCCTCAGCGGCTCTGAAGTGACCCGCACTCTAGCTAGGCGAGCATGCCCAAACGCCGGCCCGAACTAGCTATCCCTACAACACTCCCTTATGCACTGTTCCGACGATGTTTGGATATCCATTCACTGCTCTCTTAGCTTACACGCCTATGCAACTCTGACCTTAACTCTTATTTCTTCTGGAGATATCATCTGAAACAAGCAAATCCATATTTTAGCGAAGCATGACGACGCTACAGGATCTGGCACACATCCTGCACACCCGTATAACCTTGTAAGTATCTGTCCTCCGGTACAACATCAAGGTCGATTCCTCTTATTTGATCAACCATTCGCTGTGTCAAAAATGCAGAGGGGGATGCAAGGAGCACATGGCCTGCACATCCAAGCAAGTGGTAACATGGACTTGTACATGGAACATCCCAAGCGCAAGCAGAGCTGCAGTGAGCCTGTACAACAAGCTAGTGTAAGTCCCTGCATTTCATTTAATTCGTACTGGCATTCATGTATGATTTGTGTGGAGTGGCTGATGCACGAATTCAAGTTACCAGGGGCGAACATTTAACTTAAAAAATATGAAGGCACTTGCACTCTGAAATCAACATAACTTGAGAAATGTGAAGCTACATGCACTTTGAAAACCAGCTAATGATCCAAAGTAGTTCACATTATAAACACTAAATGACGCAAGCACCAAAAAACACAAAATGCAACATGGTGTACAAGGACTACAAACATGGTCTGTACCTGCTTGAATTATTCGTTCTCTGGCTGAAAATATCGAAGTGTAATTGCACGTATAACCAGTGCGCAAACTGCATATCAATATATCTATCATGCTCAAGTATGCCAATAGTTTCAAACAACAGATTAGAAAAGTATTTATGCTATGTTGTCATGATACGGGGACTTTCTGGTAGATGGCCTCGACGTTTCCTCAAGCTATGAAAATGCACTATAATTTGCTTGTCATCAATGCCTGCAAATCTCTGTCTCTCTCAACATAGTAGATCATCATTAGACACTAAATCCTTCAATGAGCTTGCAAAATGCTTGCATTAGATCCCTCATTAGACACTATATGTTCATCACCAGGAGCATGTAAAATGTTTGCATCAAATCCTTCATTAGCAGTCTGTTCATTAGACACTTCGGGCTCAAGAACAACATGAGCTTGTATGTTTGCACCGGAAACTTGATTAGATACATCAGATTCAGTCAGTTCAGTATTGATTGGGGGAGTTATAAAATAAGTAGAAATTGTTTTCATTTTCTCATAGATTCCCTACATACAAGCAGTTTTACAACACCGTCGGGTTTAACTATTGGCAAAAAATTGAAGAGTTGAATTAGATATAATCAGGGATGTGATGTACCTGCTCGTTGCGCATGCTACTCTTGCAAGCTGTGACTGCCCGTTTGCGCAAGCTCGATGCCATGCCCGTGCTACCGCCGCTGCCTCCCACGCAGGCTACACCTAGGGTTGGATCTTCATCTTCTTGTCCTTCCGTTCGCTTGAAGCCCAGCGACCGCCCTCAAACGAGGGCGCGAGGAAGTGCTGTGTCGGTCTGTCCAGCGGCGGCTAGGTTAGGAGCGAACCAGACTAGAGGCTGGAGCGAATGAATTGGGATTTTTCCTGCTATCGATCGATATGGGAGGCGCTCGTTTGGGCCGCGAGCCTGCTATAGGGCCTGCCTTGCACTTATGTTATTGGCCCGTCCAAATTGAAACATTTTTCTTCATTTTTTACATTGCCTGCTCGTGCGTTGGGACGAACAAAACTAGCGTGGGCCAACCTGGACGACTCAAACTAGGTGCACACTTTCCAGCCACCTGAGGCGGCCGCCCGTACCAGCCCCTATGGTGGCGTCGCCCCTTTTTGTGTGTATGATTGGATAGTGAAAAATATTCCAGTGGCGCTTTTGATTTACCCACAGAATGGTTGAATTGCTTGTTTCTATGAACTGAGTTCACCAATAATGTGAAGGATGCCAGTCTTTTCATCCTATTGTAGATTGCTTAGATCTCGATATGCCAAAAGTAATCGCATGAAATATACAGTAAAAGCTAGTGTGATGTGTTTGGCTACAACTAGTCTGACTACACATCCTCATATAACATATCAAGGACGCACCATCTTACCAGATTAACCATTCGACTTACCCATGCAGTGTGGGAAGAAAGAAGTATTGGGACTGTGTATCCAAGCAATTGATGCCATGGGCTCCTTCGTACAACCTTGTAAGCGAAAAAGAAGTTGCAGTGTGCCTGTACAAAGAACTAGCGTAAGTTCAGTTACCTGCTTCTCGGAATTTTAGTTAGCCACTTATTGCAAAATTGTTCAATTACGTTGCTTGGCTTAATTTAGTTTGCTACTGATTACATAATGGCACAGCCTGTTAATCATATTGTAGACTGCGCCTATCTATGTGTTTGATACTTACTGTTAAGAATTACCTGTTTGCCTTAACTTAAATATCTACTTGTTTGTTTAACTGCTTTGCTGCTGCAACAGCGGGTCACAATGATGTTAATAACTACTTTTCAGCATCCAATTGAAACTCTTTAATTCCTTGTTTGTTTAACTGGTTTGCTGTTATAACTCCCAGTTGAGATGTTTTGCTAACTTCAACTTTTCTGAATCCAATCGAAACTTTAATGGCAAAACAGGTTAGCCCAAGATCAAAGAGCGAGGTCCCCATGGACGTTGCATCATCCCACAGCAGTGGCACCGGCCCAATCGTGGTGACAGGCTAAACTTGTGGTAGAAAGAGATTCTGCTTCTGCACTTAGAGATGAAGTTGACATGTTGAGGAAGCAAACAGCACAATCACAAGCATTACTCAAGACAACCATTAAATATTTGGTGGATTTCAAAACGAAGCAAGCTGAGACTGACCAGATTGTTAAGTCCTGAAGGAAAAAAGGAAATTAAATTCCTACTTGGTAAATCATAGGTGAAATGTTCTTTCCATAGTTGAATAACCTTTGTGTTGTCTATTCATGTAATCAATCAAACCATTTGTTTTAGAGATCATGTAATAATTTTTTTTGTTTTTGTTTGTAATTTTATTTGAGCACAAGTCTGTATTAATTGATAAGACTCGGAGACATTTCATTTGGATTGTTGTGCCAGACCTACAAATATGCCAATCGGGCTGAATGTGCATTCAGCAATAGTAGTAAGATGGACCATAAGTGGCACGCATTGGAAAGGGCCAAGATGCTGGCTAAAAAAGGATGCTGTTGTAGCCAAAAAAAAGTACAACGGCCTGGCTTATGTATGTTAGTTGATATTATTGATCCATATACTCTATAAGTGTTTATATGTTTGTTAGTTTCGTACATTCTTGGTTGATTGACTCGGTATTTGAATCTTGATACATCGCTTGTGTACATATCTAAATGGGAGTACACATTATGCTGTGTGTGACATTTGTGTTGGACATGAAGTGTTCCAAATATTCGAATTCACCTTAAAATGGATTCTAGTTTCTGAATTTGAGTATCGGCATTTGTAAACCATATTCATATATGACAGTGGAATACATCTTTGTCGTCCTTTTGAAGATATATAAAAACACATAGAATGATCTATAAAGATTAATATAGGAATACAAAATGGATTCGAATTTAGTTGCCAGGGTAAACGTGGATGCTTATTGTCCCAAAATTCGAAAGAAACAGCAAAATGTCCACTCCCACATCGGCTACCCGAAGCCAAGTGTTTGGGAGATGGAAATTACTGTCTACCCATTACACGGACAATCCATCGGCCCGATTTCCACTGCTCTAAATAGGGGTAGGTTAGTAACTTCAATTAGACGTGACACGACCGCATCTGAGCCCATTCCGACATGGTGGGCGTCAAACATGGGCGGCAAAACTCTTTTGATTCAAGCTCGTCCGAAAGACCTCTCTTTCTCCCTCCATTCCCCATTCATACACGGTAGGCTAATATTTTAAATAGGGGCAGATGTGTAACTTCCGTCAGACGTGACACAACCGCCCTACCTATCAGCCCCGTTCATACACCGTGGGCGCCAACCGTGGGCGGCAAAACACCCTCTCCTCGCCTGAAATAGTTACCAATATTTGGGAGATGCGACATTACCGTCCTATCCCCAACCGACGAGACATCCAAATTTGAAACGGGGGATAAGTTCGTAACTTTCCCATATTTCAGACAGGCGCGTCCCAAAAACATGGTTCCCCATACCTCTCCCTCCATTTTCCCATTCATACACCGTCCGCGCTAGAACACCCCATTCCCACACCAGCCTCCGTCCGCCACCCCATCCATCACCGCCGTCCTCCACCATATCCATCGCCACCGTCCTCCACCATGCCGGAGCGCCTACCAAGACCGCGTCGTCCACTGCTAGAGATGGACGTTTCTCATCCACGGCGACAGACCAATAGCCTTGCATCGCGTCCTCTCGCTTCATCGGCGCCGTCGTCCTCTTTGCCGGGGCCGCTCACACGACCTTCTCTTCCACCACAACGGGACTTATCCCCCGATGCACCTGTCTACCGCTGCAGATCTGCTTCAACGCCACCGACAGCCATCGCACCCCCGATGCCTTCACGGCGCCGCAAGAGAGGTGGTACTTCATATCTCCACAACTTTTTGATCTCAACCAGAAAATAGATCTTAACTTGGTTACTCTACTTTCTTTTCAGCTCTTAGAATTTAGTTCTTAGTTCGAAGCAAACAATGGATGCTAAATATCATTTCTCCAGTTTGCAGCTTCAAATCTGCCATGGCACAACCATAATACGGTTTAATTGATCATGCTTAGGGTTTAATTGATCATGTTGGTTCCGTGGTGGTTTCTTTAATAGAAATCAGAGGGAAACCCTCTTTTGCTAAAAAATATATGCTTAGAGTTTCCCCCTTTTATGATCACTATACGATCAGAATACATGCTTCGTGTCATAATAACACTGCTCCACCCATCAAGCTAAACAAGCTTAGTTGTTCAAATACGAATCTGATATTATTAAAACAGAGTTGTTTAATTGGTCAGCTAAATGTTCCTAAATTAGTTTTGAAAATGCATGTTTGCTGCTCGGGTGTGTATCTCTGTGTGTGGTCTGGTCAGCACAGTTGGGGAGGTGAACTTTGCATATGCAGTGGTTTATAGGGAGACACTCTCCGAGTTGAAACCGAAATGCATTCCATAGATAATCTAACTACTTTTTATGTTTTCATGAATCTCAGATTCTGAACAACATCATAATGATTATGAGCTTGCGCGCATGAAAAGAATAAAGCAGAACAATGCCATGGCTGTCAAACTTAGCATTATGGGACTGAAATCAAGTCTGGATGCAATGCAATGCAAACACTCTCCACCTACAGATTCATGCTCAGAATATGATCCTAACAGTGATTCTGAGCTAGAGGGAGACCTAAATCAATGTAGCTCCCTAGTGGAGGAGTCAGAGGAAGATGCTCTATCTTATTCACCCATCAAGGTACTTGCTCTAACTTTCCAAGGTTACATTGCTCGCACATATCTTGCAACTGATGCTTTGCATTGCTTCTACTTTGTTGAACTGCCATTAGCTTAGTTTACACATCGTGTATGTGAATACGCCCTGCCTATCCATTTTCAGTACATATTCCATCTGTCATCATACAATATTTATCCATTCAAATGTTGTTCTTGTGTATCAGACGTTCAAAAGGAAGAGGGCGATTGCTGATCGTGGAGGAGCACAAGCAAAGTATTTGGAAAAGGTAGTGTCACCTGATAAATCAAATAGCCCATTAGGTGTAGTTGCAATATCACCTGACCCACAAAATACCCCAACTCTAGCAGACTCTAGCCCTACTACACTGGTCATTTCTGATGCCCCAACTCAGCAGACCCCGACTGCAGCAAACAGTATGATTATGCCAGTTGACATAGCACCAGCTGTACGACGCAAAACCCCCATTCCAGTAAAGAGTACACCAAATCCAGTTGCCAAATCCCTTTTCGAACCAGAGAGAGCCCCAATTGCAGCAAATAGGACCCCTGTTCCATTTCTTCCCAGTTTAGAAGATGAAGCTTATGTTGTTGTCAGGAACTTTGTGCGCGTCTTTCCTTCATGGAAAGATTATACCGTAGACACAGAACAATTTCCAGTCTTCCTCCGCAACTTACGCGTAAGTAATGTACTAATGTTATTCATGGTCATTACTGCATATGTTTCTGCTGACAGAAGACACAAGATTTCATTCTTTTAAATAGGCGAGGCACAAACTGGATTGTGATGACGAGCAAGGGTTGGTTGCGCTTTTCAAGCACTCGTTGATGAAGTATCGTTCCTACCTGAGGCAAGCGCACTTCGATGGCAAGCCTCTGAACGAAATTTATGTAAAGTCTCCGGTGCTACATTTATCCGACAGTGACTGGAATAATCTTGTTACACATTGGTCTCGGCTGCAGCGTAAGGTACTGTCTATGATATCACATCACAATTTGAACTACATTTCTGCATTTGCCTTAATGTCTGACTTGTATGAAAACTGTTAGCAGAAGAACATTCGTTCTCAAGGGACCACATAATCTCGCAACTATACTGCACACTGCATTGCTCTTGTGAGTACCTCTTGCCCTATATGACCATACTTACTTTCATAGCTATTTGATTATGTAGCATCACTGCACATGTTAGCCTCGTAATCGTCCATTTGGTGGACATTATAAGATCCATATGGACTCTTACATAAATTTAGAATCAAAGCAATGCTTTTGAAGAGGTTTAGCTCTGCAGTCCTCTTGTAAGGACTGAATGTGGTCTATCACCGTACTTACATTAACAGCTACTCCCTCCGTCCCATAATATAAGAATGTTTTGTACAGTACACCAGTGTTCAAAACACTCTTGTATTATGGGAAGCGGGATTGGTTCATTTTGTAGCATTCTGCATCTTATCTCCCTCGCCCACCATTTACTAAAAAAGATCAGATCTATATTTAATCTTACCAACAAGTAGAATACACAGACAATGCCAGTGCAGAAGTGTAGCCCATTGCTCTTGTCAGTACATTTTGTCCTGTAACGCTTGTACTTCCAGGGATTGGTAGTTGATTATGTAGCATCAATCCGCATCTTATCTTCATTATCCTCTATCCCTTCCAGTATTATCATATCTATAATTACTCTCTACAAAATGTAGAGTGCTACGTCTTGAGCTTGCGTTGGTTTTCCCCAAAGAGGAAGGGATGATGCAGCAGAGTAGCGTAAGTATTTCCCTTAGTTTTTGAGAACCAAGGTATCAATCCAGTAGGAGCCCATGCTCAAGTCCCTCGTACCTGCACAAAGCGATAGCTACTCACAACCAACGCGCTTAGGGGTTGTCAAGCCCTTCGCGGTCACTTACGAGAGTGAGATCTAATAGATATAATATTTTCGATATTTTTGATATAAGGATGCAAAGTAAAAAGTAAAAACAAAGTAAATAGCAAAACAATATAGAATTGATGGAGATTGATATGATGAGAATAGACCCCGGGGCCATAGGTTTCACTAATGGCTTCTCTCAAGGGCATAAGTATTCTATGGTGGGTGAACAAATTACTGTTGAGCAATTGATAGAATTGTGCATAATTATGAGAATATCTAGGCATGATCATGTATATAGGCATCACGTATGTGACAAGTAGATCGAAATGATTCTGCATCTACTACTATTACTCCACTCATCGACCGCTATCCAGCATGCATCTAGAGTATTAAGTTAAAAACAGAGTAACGCCTTAAGCAAGATGACTTGCAAAGATAACCAATCATGCATAAAATAATTCAGAGAAGATTCAAATATTATTCATAGATAGACTTGATCATAAACCCACAATTCATCGATCTCAACAAACACACCGCAAAAAGAAGATTACATCGAATAGATCTCCACAAGAGAGGGGGAGAACTTTGTATTGAGATTCAAAGAGAGAGAATAAGCCATCTAGCTACTAACTATGGACCCAAAGGTCTGAGGTAAACTACTCACACTTCATCAGAGGGGCTAGGATGATGTAGAAGCCCTCCGTGATGACGGCCCTCTTCCGGCGGAGCTCCGGAACAGGCCCCAAGATGGGATCTCATGGATACAGAAAGTTGCGGCGGTGGAATTAGGGTTTTGGCTCCTATTCTAATCGTTTGGGGGTACGTGTGTATATATAGGAGGAAGGAGTACGTCGGTGGAGCACCGAGGGGCCCACGAGGTAGGGGGCGCGCCCTAGGGGGGGCACCCTCGTGACCACCTCTTTGATCCCTTGCAGTAGGGTCCAAGTCTCCTGGATCACGTTCGGTGAGAAAATCACGTTTCCGAAGATTTTATTCCGTTTGGACTCCGGTTGATATTCTGTTTATCCGAAACACTGAAATAGGCAAAAAACAGCAATTCTGGGCTGGGCCTCCGGTTAATAGGTTAGTCCCAAAAATAATATAAAAGTGAAAAATAAAGCCCAATATAGTCCAAAACAGTAGATAATATAGCATGGAGCAATCAAAAATTATAGATACGTTGGAGACGTATCAGGCATCCCCAAGCTTAATTCCTGCTTGTTCTCGAGTAGGTAAATGATAAAAAGAGAATTTTTGATGCGGAGTGCTACTTGGCATAATGTCAATGTAAATCTTCTTAATTGTGGTATGAATATCCAGATTAGAAAGATTCAAGACAAAGGTTTATATTGACATAGAAAATAATAATACTTTAAGCATACTAACAAAGCAATTATGTCTTCTCAAAATAACATGGCCAAAGAAAGTTATCCCTACAAAATCATATAGTCTGGCTATGCTCCATCTTCCCCACACAAAGTATTTAAATCATGCACAACCCCGATGACAAGCCAAGCAATTGTTTCATACTCTAACTTTTTCAAAACTTTTTCAATCTTCACGCAATACATGAGCGTGAGCGAAGGATATAGCACTATAGGTGGAATAGAATTGTGGTTGTGGAGAAGACAAAAAGGAGAAGATAGTCTCACATCAACTAGGCATATCAACGGGCTATGGAGATGCCCATCAATAGATATCAATGTGAGTGAGTAGGGATTGCCATGCAACAGATGCACTAGAGCTATAAATGTATGAAAGCTCAACAAAAGAAACTAGTGGGTGTGCATCCAACTTGCTTGCTCACGAAGACCTAGGGCAATTTGAGGAAGCCCATCATTGGAATATACAAGCCAAGTTCTATAACGTAAAATTCCCACTAGTATATGAAAGTGACAACATATGAGACTCTCTATATGAAGAACATGGTGCTACTTTGAAGCACAATATATGAGACTTGCTATATCATGGTTCTACTTTGAAGCACAAGTGTGGAAAAAAGGATAGTAGCATTGCCCCTTTTTTGGGCCTTCTTTTTTTCTTTGGCCTTTTTTGGGACAATGCTCTATTGAATGATGATCATCACACTTTTAGTTATTTACAACTCAATGATTACAACTCGATACTAAAACAAAGTATGACTCTATATGAATGCCTCCGACGGTGTACAGGGATATGCAATGAATCAAGAGTGACAAGTATGAAAGAATTATGAATGGTGGCTTTGCCACAAATACTATGTCAACTACATGATCATGCTAAGCAATATGACAATGATGGATATGTCATGATGAACTAGATGGTGGAAAGTTGCATGGCAATATATCTCGGACTGGCTATGGAAATGCCATAATAGGTAGGTATGGTGGCAGTTTTGAGGAAGGATATGGTAGGTGTATGATATCGGCGAAAGTTGCGCGGTATTAGAGAGGCTAGCAAGGGTGGAAGGGTGGGAGTGCGTATAATCCATGGACTCAACATTAGTCATAAAGAACTCATATACTTATTGCAAAAATTTAGAAGTTATCAAAGCAAAGTATTACGCACATGCTCCTAGGGGGATAGATTGGTAGGAAAAGACCATCGCTCGTCCCCGACTGCCACTCATAAGGAAGACAATCAATAAATAAATCATGCTCTGACTTCATCACATAACGGTTCACCATATGTGCATGCTACGGGAATCACAAACTTCAACACAAGTATTCTTTAAATTCACAACTACTCAACTAGCATGACTTTAATATTATCACCTCCATATCTCAAAACAATTATCATGCTTCAATCTTTTCTTAGTATTCAACACACTCAAAAGAAAGTTTCACAAATCTTGAATACCAAGCATATTATTATTAGGCAAATTACCATGCTATTAAGATATTCTCAAATTAATTTAAGTGAAGCATGAGAGATCAATAGTTTCTTTAAAACGAATCCACCACCGTGCTCTAAAAGATCTAGGTGAAGCACATAGAGCAAAATTATAACGCTCAAAGGATATAAGTGAAGCACATAGAGCATAATTATCTAGCTCAAAGGATATAACTGAAGCACAAAGAGCAAAATTATCTAGCTCAAAGGATATAAGTGAAGCACATAGAGCATTCTATCAAATTTTAATTCATGTATGGCTCTCTCAAAAGGTGTGTACAGCAAGGATGATTGTGGCATACTAACAAACAAAGACACAAATAATACAAAACGCTCCAAGCAAAACACATATCATGTTGGTGAATAAAAATATAGATCCAAGTAAATTACCGATGGAAGTGGACGAAAAGAGGGGATGCCTTCCGGGGCATCCCCAAGCTTTGACTTTTTGGTGTCCTTGGATTATCTTGGGGGTGCCATGGGCATCCCCAAGCCTAGGCTCTTGCCACTCCTGGTTCCATGATCCATCGAAAGAATTCACCCAAAACTTGAAAACTTCACAACACAAAACTCAAGATAGAAAACTCGTGAGCTCCGTTAGCGAAAGAAAACAAAAGACCACTTAAAGGTACTGTAATGAAGTCATTCTTTATTTATATTTGTGTTAAACCTACTGTATTCCAACTTCTCTATGGATTACAAACTATTTTACTAGTCATAGATTCATCAAAATAAGCAAACAACACACGAAAAACAGAATCTATCAAAAACAGAACAGTCTGTAGTAATCTGTAGCTAGCGCACGATCTGGAACCCCAAAAATTCTAAAATAAATTTCTGGACGTGAGGAATTTATCTATTAATCATCTTCAAAAAGCATTAACTAAATAGCACTCTTCAAATAAAAATGACAGCAGTTATCGTGAGCGCTAAAGTTTCTGTTTTTTACAGCAAGTTCAACAAGCCTTTCCCCAAGTCTTCCCAACGGTTCTACTTGGCACAAACACTAATTAAACACAAAAAACACAACCAAAAAAGAGGCTAAATAATTTATTTATTACTAAACAGTATAAAATAGCAAGGAATACAAATAAAATTGGGTTGCCTCCCAACAAGCGCTATCGTTTAGCGCCCCTAGCTAGGCATAACGAGCAAGAATAGATCTAGGTATTGCCATCTTTGGTAGGTAATCCATAAGTGGCTCTGATGATAGTTTCATATGGTAATTTTATTTTCTTTCTTGGAAAGTGTTCCATGCCCTTTTTAATGGAAATTGAAATCTAATATTCCCTTCCTTCATATCAATAATCGCACTAGGCGTTCTAAGGAAAGGTCTACCAAGAATAATAGGGCAAGAAGGATTGCAATCTATATCAAGAACAATGAAATCTACGGGCACATAATTCCTATTTGCAAAAATAAGAACATCATTAATTCTTCCCATAGGTTTCTTAATAGTGGAATCCGCAAGATGCAAGTTTAGAGAGCAATCATCAAAATTACGGAAATCTAGTAAATCACACAAAGTCTTGGGAATAGTAGAGACACTAGCACCCAAATCACACAAAGCATAAAACTCATGATCTTTAATTTAATTTTAATAGTTGGTTCCCACTCATCATAGAGTTTTCTAGGGATAGAAACTTTCAACTCAAGTCTTTCTTCATAAGATTGCATCAAGGCATCAACAATATGTTCGGTGAAGGCTTTATTTCGACTATAAGCATGTGGAGAATTTAGCACGGATTGCAACAAGGAAATACAATCAATCAAAGAGCATCTTTCATAATTAAATTTCTTGAAATCCAATATAGTGGGTTTAGGAACATCTAGATTTTTATTTCTTTCAATCCCACTTTCATCAATTTCATCATTAAGATCTAATCACTCCGAATTTTTAGAACGCCTTCTAGGTAAAGGAAGATCATATTCAGTTTCATCAAGATTCATATTGCAAAATAAATATTTAATTGGAGACACATCAATAACTTTTAGATCTTCATCTTGATTTTCATAGGAATTGGAATAACACGCTTTAATAAAGGCATCTTTGGAAGCATGCATCCTAGTGGTTCTTTCTTTACACTCATCAATTGAAATTCTCATGGTTTTTAGAGACTCATTAATATCATTCTTAGGTGGAATAGATCTAAGTTTCAAAGCATCAACATCAAGAGCAATTTTATCAACGTTCCTAGCCAAATCATCAATCTCAAGCAATTTTTCTTCAATCATAGCATTAAAATTCTTTGGCGAAGAAATAAATTCTTTAATATTAGATTCAAAATCAGAGGACATCTTATTATAATTTCCATAAGAGTTGTTGTAGGAATTCCCATAATTATTATAAGCATTACTAGGATATGGCCTAGGATTAAAATTCCCTCTATAAGCGTTGTTACCAAAATTATTCCTACCAACAAAATTCACATCCATGGATTCATTGTTATTCTCAATCAAAGTAGACAAAGGCATATCATTAGGATCAAAAGAAACACTCTTAGTAGCAAATAATTTCATAAGTTCATCCATCTTTCCACTCAACACATTAATTTCTTCTATCACATGCACTTTTTTATTAGAAGTTCTTTCAGTATGCCATTGAGAACAATTAACCATAATATTATCTAGGAGTTTAGTAGCATCTCGTAAAGTGATTTCCATAAAAGTGCCTCCCGCGGCCGAATCTAAAAGATTTCTAGAAGCAAAATTCAATCCGGCATAAAATTTTTGTATAATCATCCACAAATTCAAACCATGAGTAGGGCAATTACGTATCATTAATTTCATTCTCTCCCAAGCTTGTGCAACATGTTCATGATCAAGTTGTTTAAAATTCATTATACCGTTTCTAAGAGAGATGATCTTAGCGGGAGGAAAATACTTAGAGATAAAAGCATCTTTGCACTTGTTCCATGAATCAATACTATTCTTAGGCAAAGACGAAAACCAAGCTTTAGCACGATCTCTAAGCAAAAAAGGAAATAAGTTCAATTTAACGACATCATTGTTGACATCTTTTTTCTTTTGCATATCACATAAATCAACGAAGCTATTCAGATGAGTAGCGGCATCTTCACTAGGAAGGCTGGCGAATTGATCTTTCATAACAAGATTCAACAAAGAAGTATTAATTTCACAAGATTCAACATCAGTAAGAGGAGCAATCGGAGTGCTAAGGAAATCATTATTATTGGTATTGGTGAAGTCACACAATTTGGTAGTATCTTGAGCCATCGCGACAACCAAGCAATCTAACACACGAGCAAACAAAAAGGCAAGCGGGCAAAAAGAGGCAAATAGAGAGGGAGGATAGAGAGAGAGGGCGAATAAAACGGCAAGGGTGAATTGGGGGGAGAGGAAAACGAGAGGCAAATGGCAAATAATGTAATGCGAGAGATAGGGATTGTGATGGGTACTTGGTATGTTGAATTTTTGCGTAGACTCCCCGGCAACGGCGCCAGAAATCCTTCTTGCTACGTCTTGAGCTTGCGTTGGTTTTCCCCGAATAGGAAGGGATGATGCAGCAGAGTAGCGTAAGTATTTCCCTCAGTTTTTGAGAACCAAGGTTCAATCCAGTAGGAGCCCACGCTCAAGTCCCTCGTACCTGCACAAAGCGATAGCTACTCGCAACCAACACGATTAGGGGTTGTCAAGCCCTTCACGGTCACTTACGAGAGTGAGATCTGATAGATATAATATTTTTGGTATTTTTGATATAAGGATGCAAAGTAAAAAGTAAAAGCAAAGTAAATAGCAAAACAATATAAAAGTGATGGAGAATGATATGATGAGAATAGACCCGGGGGCCATAGGTTTCACTAGTGGCTTCTCTCAAGAGCATAAGTATTCTACGGCGGGTGAACAAATTACTGTTGAGCAATTGATAGAATTGTGCATAATTATGAGAATATCTAGGCATGATCATGTATATAGGCATCACGTCCATGACAAGTAGATCGAAATGATTCTGCATCTACTACTATTAATCCACTCATCGACCGCTATCCAGCATGCATCTAGAGTATTAAGTTAAAAACAGAGTAACGCCTTAATCAAGATGACATGATGTAGAGAGATAAATTCATGCAATATGAAATAAACCCCATCTTGTTATCCTCGATGGCAACGATACAATACATGCCTTGCTGCCCCTTCTGTCACTGGGTAAGGACACCGCAAGATCGAACCCAAAGCTAAGTACTTCTCCCATGGCAAGAACTACCAATCTAGTTGGCCAAACCAAACGGATAATTCGAAGAGACTTGCAAAGATAACCAATCATGCATAAAATAATTCAGAGAAGATTCAAATATTATTCATAGATAGACTTGATCATAAACCCACAATTCATCGGTCTCAACAAACACACCGCAAAAAGAAGATTACATCGAATAGATCTCCACAAGAGAGGGGGAGAACTTTGTATTGAGATTCAAAGAGAGAGAATAAGCCATCTAGCTACTAACTATGGACCCGAAGGTCTGAGGTAAACTACTCACACTTCATCAGAGGGGCTAGGATGATGTAGAAGCCCTCCATGATGACGGCCCTCTTCCGGCGGAGCTCCGAAACAGGCCCCAAGATGGGATCTCGTGGATACAAAAAGTTGCGGCGGTGGAATTAGGGTGTTGGCTCCTATTCTAATCGTTTGGGGGTACGTGTGTATATATAGGAGGAAGGAGTACGTCGGTGGAGCACTGAGGGGCCCATGAGGCAGGGGGCGCGCCCTAGGGGGGGCGCCCCCCACCCTCGTGACCACCTCTTTGATCCCTTGCAGTAGGGTCCAAGTCTCCTGGATCACATTCGGTGAGAAAATCACGTTTCCGAAGATTTTATTCTGTTTGGACTCCGTTTGATATTCTGTTTATCCGAAACACTGAAATAGGCAAAAAACAACAATTCTGGGCTGGGCCTCCGGTTAATAGGTTAGTCCCAAAAATAATATAAAAGTGAAAAAATAAAGCCCAATACAGTCCAAAACAGTAGATAATATAGATGGAGCAATCAAAAATTATAGATACGTTGGAGACGTATCATAGAGTACAGGCAATGCTTATGAAGAAGATTCTTTGCTGAAATTCTTGAGTTATCCTTCCCTTGACATGGAGAAGGGCATTATAAAGCCGGTCTTAACTATTAATGTAAGTCAGTCCTTCTAAAGACTTTATCCTCAACTGCTGTTTAATTTGCTCATACTCCCTATCGTTTACTGCTGTTTAGTTTGCTGTTTCTACCAAAATGCATGTTCGTAAGAACCGTAAGTTCTAAGTTTTACTTGTAAAACCAAATTCCTTATTCATACCATGCACATTACTTAATACTCCCTATATGTATGCTTGTTTTTGTGGATCTATAATCCAGTGTGTGGTGAAGCAGCCCACGTTTGCACCTTGTCATCTCCTGTTTTATCTTACTGATGTGGCTGATGATATGAACAACATGCCATGCACATTATCCAAAATAGATACAATGATTTTCTTTGCCCTTCATCTATGCTTGTTATGTTGACATGGTAATCCAGTAGTGTGGTGAAGCTCCCTGCATTATGAGCAATGCCAAATTATGCTTTTGATATTTTGAATATACTCTTTATTTTCTAATTTGAAATTGGATAGAATTGACAGAACAGTTATCATCTTTGTTTATACACGTGCAAAACCTATCATCTCTCTTCTTTGTTTCAGGGTGATATGCCTGATGGCATGCACAAGTCTGATGAAGGCTGTGAGACAAACCCAACATATATTGTAGCAAAGAAGGCAAAACATCTTGAAGATAGCGAGACAACCCCAAAGTCTTGTCTTGATGCAGTGTTCAAGTTACTTGAGACTAACAGTCAGACAAGCTCACAGAATTTGTTGTCTGAATCAGTTCGACTTCTTCAGTCCAAAGTTCTAGCAGAAAGGCATTCTGCAACTCAACTTCAACTTGAAGTCCTATCTCTAAGAAAGATTGCGGAGAACACCAATGAGAACCTCATCGCTAAACAGCTACACCTGGAAGCTATGACCGACATGCTAGGCCGGTCTCACAGCCTTGCTCAGCAGCTTGCGCAGCAGTTCCCCCGCCAGGCTAACCTTTCTTGAACTGTCTTGGAAGTGGTCTCGGTTCAGTATTATTTTGTTACGCTGCAATGGTGCCCAGTTTTTGTAATCTGCTTCTTCGTTGCGCTTTATGATCACTGGTGGCAAACTTTGATGTCCAGTGGATGTAATATACCTTAAATCATTTATTGTGTAGTGTAGGTTTATTCTTGGTTACTATGCCATAATTTCTTTATTGTATAGATTAGGTTTGTTCTTAATTCCTACTAGTTACGCAGCAGCCCGAAATGAACCCCGGCCCATGATTGTGCGAATCAAATCACGGGCTTTTAACAGGCCAAAATTGACTGGGTCCTTGTTTGGCCCAATCAGATATCGGCTGCGAGCAGGCTGGATGCAAACCGGGCCGTAGTTAGGCCCAACTATATGACGGGCTTTTAACAAGCCGAAATTAATATAGGGCCGAAATGTTAAACGGGCCCTTAATAGGATAAAACTAATATCAGGCCGAATTACTAAGTGGGCCTTTAGCAAGTGGGCCCAAAAACATAGTGTCCAATTGACGGGCCGAATCTGATATGGGCCATAATTGAGCCCAAAGCCTCTTAAAGGGCCGGACTTGATCTGGGCCGTAATTTGGCCCAGAGCGTGGTAGGCTTTTAACGGGCCGGATCTCATATGGGCCACTATTAGGCCTGGAGTGTGGCAGGCCATTAATGGACCGGATCAAATATGGGTCGGCATTTGGCCCAAAACATGGCAGCCAGTTAATGGGCCGGCCTACTAGGGTCCTCAAAATCTTATGGGCCTACAGCTGGGCCGGCCCATTAATGTCAGCAAAATCTCGTGGGCCTTTAGCTAGGCCGGCCCATTATGACCCGCAAGAATCTTGTGGGCCTTTACCTGGGCCGGCCCATTATGGCACAAAAAAAATCTTGTGGGCCTTTACCTGGGCCGGCCCATTATGGCCCGCTGTCGGTGTCAAAACCGGTGGATCTCGGGTAGGGGGTCCTGAACTGTGTGTCTAGGCCGGATGGTAACAGGAGGCAGGGGACACAATGTTTTACCCAGGTTCGGGCCCTCTTGATGCAGGTAAAACCCTACGTCCTGCTTGATTGATATTGATGATATGGGTAGTACAAGAGTAGATCTACCACGAGATCAGAGAGGCTAAACCCTAGAAGCTAGCCTATGGTATGATTGTATGTTATGGTTGTTGTCCTACGGACTAAAACCCTTCGGTTTATATAGACACCGGAGAGGGTTAGGGTTACACAAGGTCGGTTACAAAGGAGGAGATATCCATATCCGTATTGCCTAGCTTGCCTTCCACGCCAAGTAGAGTCCCATCCGGACACGAGACGAAGTATCAATCTTGTATCTTCATAGTCCAACAGTCCGGCCAAAGGATATAGTCCGGCTGTCTGGAGACCCCCTAATCCAGGACTCCCTCAGTAGGCCCTGAACCAGGCTTCAATGACGATGAGTCCGGCACGCAGTATTGTCTTCGGCATTGCAAGGCGGGTTCCTTCTCCGAATACATCACAGAAGAATTTGAATACGAGGATAGTGTCCGACCCTGCAAAATAAGTTCCACATTCCACCGTAGAGAGAATAATATTTTCGCAGATCTAATTTGCTGGCTTGTTTTGGCAGCATGACGTTATGTCATGGCCCGGTGATTATTCCAACCGTTTCCTTTAACCAGCCCCGCACATAACGCGAGGCAGTTTTTCGACACGTCTTGTCAAAGCAGAGATCGTGGGTAACCCAACCGCGCCACCAATTACAGCGCTTGGGGGATAAGCGAGTTTTACCAGGCAAGTGGGAACGCTCAGTTTCGTTCGCCCATATAAAGGGATAAGGATTCACCTTCCTATCCATGCCTTCTTTCTCCTTTGCTCATCCGTTTTCGCACACTCGAGCTGTAGCGCCCAAGTCCACACTTCCCACCTCAACCTTCTCCAACCATGTCCAGAGCGGGAGGCAGGTGGATGGTCTCCTCTGTCACGGAGGGAGACATCAAGAAACTGAGGAGAGCCGGGTACCTGCCCGACGACGTCGCGCACCGGCTCCCAGATGAGGGGCAGCTCATCCCCACCCCCAGGCCCCATGAGAGGGTAGTATTCCTCACCCGTTTCCTCCGCGGACTGGGATTCCCTCTCCATCCATTCGTCCGGGGGCTCATGTTCTATTACGGCCTGAATTTCCACGATCTGGCCCCAAACTTCATCCTCAACATCTCGGCGTTTATCGTCGTGTGCGAGGCCTTCCTCTGCATCAAGCCCCACTTCGGCTTATGGTTGAAGACCTTCAACGTCAAGCCGAAGGTGGTGGGCGGCCGCCAGGCGGAGTGCGGAGGCGCCATGGTGGGCAAGATGCCCAACGTAACATGGCTCGAGGGCTCCTTTGTGGAAACCATAAAGGGGTGGCAATCGGGGTGGTTCTACATCATCGAGCCGCGCTACCCTGTATGGGCAGCGGCCCCCGAGTTCCGATCTGGCATCCCCACGCGGCTCACCTCCTGGAAAGAGAAGGGCCTGTCCTGGGGTAGTTCAGAAGAGCTGACCGGACTCCAAACATGTATTCAAAACATGGTGAACAAGAAGCTCAAACTTGTCAACGTGGTCCAGGTCATGCTCCACCGTCGGATTCTCCCGTGCCAACAACGGGAGTTCAACTTGTGGGAGTTCGACCCGGCGCGGCACCGGACTCTGAACAGGCTCTTCGACACAACTCACGAAGATGCCTGGAGGGTGCTGTTCAAAAGCGCCGAGGTCCCCCTCCCATTACCGAGGATCGTGGATTCAGCGTGAAGCGCCAAGCCAAAGCGGTAAGCTGCTTTACCTCTCGCGGGATATTTAGTTTTTATAGGTTGACTCCATGCGGGATCTAAACTCCCGTACCTTTGACGGGACTGGCAGGAGATGGCCGGACAGATCGATTGTCCGGCTCCTTTGCCCGAAGGCCCAGGAGACGCTCTTCTGGTCAAGATGCTAACTCCGGCTCCTTATACGGTGCCAGAGAAGACCAAGAGGGCCAAGGGAACCCGAAAGAGTTCCCGACGCCAGGCGTCGTCGGACTCACCGTCCGATGACTCTGCGGCGCACTCCTCCCCCAAAGATGAGGAGGAAGAAGAAGATGCTCCCCCTCCCGCAGGGGGAGATAAGAAAAGGAAGGCCGCCCCAACTGGGGGGACGAAGGGTCCAAGAAGGGAAGGACTCTCCTTTTGGACAGCTCCACCGCTGCCGACGAAGACGAAGACGAGTGGTTGCCCAGGGCCAAGCCCCTGGGAAGATCATAAGTATTCGGATACCAGAGTAACTCGTAGCATTCCCTTGTCGAACTGCTTTCCCTAACGACGAACATGATTATGCAGGCTACCGCGAACCAGCATCGATGTATCATCGGACGGCTCCCTGGGCTCGTCGGACATGGATAGCAATCCAGTCCCGACCGTCACCTCCCCCCATCCTGCTGACTAAGCTGAGGTGCTGTCTCAAGAGGCACCGGGTCAAGGGGAGATAGTCCTGGAGGCGCTTCAAGGCGACCTTCCGGACTCCGGGAGCCGAGGGGACGGGGCCCCTGAGAGCTCCGAGTTCGGCCCTCAGCCGAACACCGCGCCGGACCCTCCACCTGTTCCGGGCTCGGGCAGGCGGCCTCCTTCTAAGAGGGGCAAGACGCCTGTGCCGGTGACCTCTGTCCATCCAGAGGCGTTGGAAAATCTGCTGGAAGCGCTTCGCAGCGCTTCCATCGACGAGGAGCACCGCACTATCATGAGTGCGGTGATCCAAAAGGTTCAGTCCGCCAAGAGTGGATTGACTGAAGCCTGTGCCAGCCTTCTAACAGGCTTTGAGGTAAGTGTTTTAAAATGTAGTACAAATATTACCGCATAAACAGTAGCCCCTAATGCTTTGTTCGGTGTTCACAAAGAAAAGCCGAACAGAGGATCAAATAATATCGCAGGAGTCTAATATAAGTATGTCAATATGCATATGCAGGCTTCGCTGTTGGCGTCCGCCGCACTGATTGCAGAGGTCGCCGTACTGAAGCAGGACCTCGAGGGGTCTAGGAAAGAGCTCAGCCTTGCCAACAGGCAGCTCGAGGATAACAAGGGTAAGTAATACCCTATCTATAGATATGCATATATAAAGAAGACGCGATTGCAAAATGACAGGATCAACGTATATTTGCCAGGGGCCACGACCGAGGTGGTGACCCTGAAGCAAGCGCTAACCAAGGCCGAGGATATAGCGGCCAAGGAGCGCACCGAGCGAGAGAAGCACGAGGCTCGGGTGGGCGAGGTGCAGGAAGAGCTCCAGGCTCTCGTGGCGAAGCACGAGACATTGGAGCTTGACTCAAAGACGCGGGAGTCTGAGCTTGCCGCGGCCCTCGAGAGCGCAAGAAGTGCCAAGGCCGAAGCCCAAAAGGCCCTCTAGGAGATCGACGCGATGAAGAAGATAGCGGCGGGTAAGGCTTTCTATATGCAAAGCAAGCATGTAAAAGTAAATTACCGATTACTTACCCGAATCCGAAGCTCTCCAGGAGCATTCGCAGATTTGCCCTGCAGCGTGCCGCACAATTTTACCAGGCCGAGGATGGAAGCTCAACGGAGAAGCTGTTCTAGTCTCAGTATGCTGAGGCCGAACACCCGGTGCCAATGAGCGACCAACTGAAGCAGATGGTAGAGCTACATAAGGCAGCCGATCGGGCCAAGAAGAGCTTTATAGTCCGGTTGTGGCCTAGCGACGCCCTTCCGAACAGCTTCTTCGAGCTGGTGAGGCGGCTTGTGGATGCCTGCCCGTGGCTGGAGGTCGTCAAGCGATCTATCTGCAGTGAAGGTGCATGCCGGGCTTTCGCCTGTGTGAAATTGCAGTGGGTCAAGCTAGACGCCATGAAGCTGATCAAGGAGGGGCCGCCGGAGGGCAAGGAGCACCGCCACCCCGAGATGTACTACAAGGGTGTTCTGCCGGGTGCCCGTCTCATCGCGGATGAGTGTTCAAAAGATGTAATATTTGAATGAGACTTGCTCGTTTTATCCTGTATTTATGAAAACTTGTTTCATATGTGCTATGCAACGCTTGTTTGAATTTAAAATATTACCTTGTGTTTGGCTGTTTATCCAATTTGAGAGATGGCTAGTCCTCGGCTTCTGCCCCCATGCCACGAGTGCTGGGATGTTCGGGATAAACCTGAGCACTCTTGTTCCCATGTTTGGGTCCTTCAAGGGAGGTGCTCAGCACAGCGAACAAGGCAACCAGACTAATAATGCTTTATCACTCTCACTTAGCCATAGAATTCTATAATTTTAAATTTTGGCGAAGCCCCTGGTATTCGGAAGGCCGAATTTGGGGCGCGATACACGCCTTTAAGCCGGACAGGGCCGGCCCCTCGCTCTAAGCGGCATAAGTCTTTAGGGACTCGAAAACCTTGCCAGTCTCTCGCCTTATCATGACAGTTAGTTTTAGCTTTCTCTACTAAGGTGCTGAACCCAGCAGAACCGGGGCACAATCGCAGTAGTTCTCCTAGCGCTACCTTAGCCGATAGAGCGGAACGTAAGGTACCAAAACATAGGAGCTGGGCAAACCCAACATTTGACCAAAGACATGATTCGGAGCTGATGCATATAATGCTATAAGTTCGGGGTGTCGCACTTGTGAAAGTGTTCGGACTTGTCACACCGTATTGTGAGGTACGTAAGCCCCTGGTGTATTAGCCGTACCAAGGTGTACGGTTGCAAGGCGTCATTAATGAACACGCACACACACACACATATATATATATAACACGAATGCAATAATAGTCGTAATGTCATGCATTGTTTATTAAAAAATTACGTTAAAGCAGAGTGATATAGATAGTGCGACAAGCAAAGAGTAGGACTATGTCCCTTCCAAGGGCAAGCTGAGGAATGATATGAAATCGAATATTTCGCTCGTTACTGTAATCAACCTGGGAATTCCGTGGTATGACATAGCTGTCTGCCTCCTTGGCTGCTGCATCATGTGTTCGGCAATAGTGCTGCCAGATAGTGTTTCCAGAGATTAAGGTCCTGAAAAGAAAAGAAAAAATAACCAAACGGGAAGCCCCTAGTGCGGTTTAAGCCGCGTCTTGGGGCGTGCCGCAGTTGTGCCCCCCTCCCCACCTGTGCCCATGGTATTTTTAATGCGTAATTATGTACGCGCGGCACAAGTTTCGCTATTGGGCTGGGATTGGGGTGGTCGTCGTATTGCTACGCGAGCACAGATCGCGCCAGGTGGTCTATTTGCCGATTGCTCCGAACACGCTTGAAGGTGTCCGGGCTTTGAAGCGCCGAACTGGTTGATTGCCTTGAGAGGCTGCTTTGTGCTTCTACTGCGAGGGCCGCAGTGTGCTCCTCTGTTCGGAGGGAGCACTCTGTGTTTCCATTTACTGTAATAACTCCGCGAGGTCCTGGCATCTTGAGCTTGAGGTATGCATAATGCGGTACCGCATTGAATCTAGCAAATGCGGTTCGCCCGAGCAGCGCGTGATAACCACTGCGGAACGGGACTATATCGAAGATTAACTCTTCGCTTCGGAAATTATCTGGGGATACGAAGACCACTTCCAGTGTAATTGAGCCTGTGCAATGGGCCTCCACACCTGGAATGACGCCTTTAAAGGTCGTTTTTGTGGGTTTGATCCTTGAGGGGTCTATACCCATTTTGTGCACTGTGTCCTGATAAAGCAGGTTCAGGCTGCTGCTGCCATCCATAAGGAATCCGTCAATGATTGGGTCTAGGACCAGTGCGGCAAATCCGCCATGACGGATACTAGTGGGGTGGTCCCTGCGATCGAAGGTGATCGGACAGGAGGACCAAGGGTTGAACTTTGGGGCGACTGGCTCCAACACATATATGTCCCTGAGCGCATGCTTCCGCTCCCTCTTGGGGATGTGTGTCGCGTATATCATGTTCATCGTCCGCACTTGCGGGGGAAACCTCTTCTGCCCTCCGGTGTGCGGCTGCTGGGGCTCCTCCTCGTCATCGCTATGCGACCCCTTTTCCTTGTTTTCGGCAATTAACTTGCTGGCCTGCTTGAACACCCAACAATCCGTATTGGTGTGATTGGCTGGCTTGTCTGGGGTGCCGTATATTTGACACGAGCGATCGAGTATACGGTCCAAGCTGGACGGACCCGACGTAGTTTGTTTGAATGGCTTTTTTTGTTGACCGGGTTTAGAGCCTTTGAATCCGGCATTGACTGCCGTATCCTCTGTATTTTTGCTGTTAATGCGGCGCTTATGTTTGTTGCGATGTGACCTGCTATTTCCGTCCTTGGTATCTGAGGTACCATGGTTCTTTGATATGTTATTACTGCGAGCCAGCCAACTATCTTCTCCCGCACAAAAGTGGGTCATGAGCGTCGTGAGAGCTGCCATAGATTTCGGCTTTTCCTGACCAAGGTGCCGGGCTAGCCACTCGTCTCAAATGTTGTGTTTGAAAGCCGCTAAGGCCTCCGTATCCGGATAGTCGATGATTTGATTATTCTTTGTAAGGAACCGAGTCCAGAATTGCCTGGCCGACTCTTCTGGCTGCTGAATTATGTGGCTCAAATCATCGGCATCTGGTGGTCGCACATAAGTGCCCTGAAAGTTGTCGAGGAATGCGGCTTCCAGATCTTCCCAACAGCTAATGGAGTCCGCTGGCAAGCTGTTAAGCCAATGCCGCGCTGGTCCTTTGAGCTTTAGTGGGAGGTATTTGATGGCGTGTAAGTCATCACCACGGGCCATGTGGATGTGGAGGGGGAAATCCTCAATCCATACTGCGGGATCTGTTGTGCCGTCGTATGATTCAATATTTACAGGTTTGAAACCTTCTGGGAATTGATGTTCCATTACTTCGTCTGTGAAACATAAGGGGTGTGCAGCGCCTCTGTATTGGGCTATATCGCGACGCAGCTCGAATGGGTGTTGCCCGTTGTGTTCGGCCCGGCCGGATTTGCTTTTACTGTATCCGGCGTGACATTTATCGTCTCGCAGAGTTGTGCGCCGTCGTGATCCGTAGATCGATCTTGCATGATTTGCTTTGTCCTCCAATATGTCTCGCAGGTCTGGCGTATCTCCCCATGCCTTTTTATTTGAATGGCGTCGGGGTGGAGGCTGAGCTTTTGGCTGGAATGCCTCTCTATCTTGGCCATGAGGTGGCCGATCAGCCGTATCATACGCTTCTTCCTCCAGTCGGGGTAGTAACCTGCACTTTGGGTAATTCTTGGAGGGGTGCTCGAGTTTATATTCCTTGGCCGCGAGGACTTCAGTCCATCTGTCAGCTAGCAAATCTTGATCAGCTTGAAGCTGCTGCTGCTTTTTCTTCAGGCTATTTGCTGTGGCCATAAGCCGGCGCTTGAAGCGCTCTTGTTCGACGGGATCCTCTGGTACGATGAATTCATCGTCGCTGAGGCTTGCCTCGTCTTCGGAGGGGGGGATGTAATTGTCATCCTCCTCTCCGTCTACCGCTCTCTCAGGAGAGCTGGCTCCTTCATCCTCCTGCTCTAAATCTTGCTCAAGGGGATTGTTGTTGTCTTCGGCACTATCTGGAGTGTTATTATCTCCTATGCCGGTATCACCACTTTTGCTTTGGCGGGACTTAGAGAGGCACCACTGACGTCGGCGCTTGGGTTGCTTCTTGGAGGGGTCATCCTCCACTATCTCGTCGCCATTTCCTTCGTTGGGTGTATCCACCATGTATATGTCATATGACGACGTGGCTTTCCAGTGCCCTATAGGCGCTGGTTCATGTTCATCTCCTACATCGTCGTCCATACCGTCGATGTCTTCGGAGTCAAAGTCGAGCATGTCGGTTAAATCATCGACAGTGGCTACAAAGTGGGTGGTGGGTGGGCGTCGAATTTCTTCGTCGTCCGCATCCCAATCCTGTTGGCCATAATCCGGCCAGGGCTCTCCTGACAAAGAGAGAGACCTTAGTGAATTCAGCATGTCACCGAAGGGCGAGTGTTGAAAGATATCCACGGCGGTGAATTCCATGATCAGCGCCCAATCAGATTCGATTGGCAGGGGCGCGGGCGGTTTGGAGTCCGAAAAAGAGTCCGGCACCTTGGAGTCACGGGCTGCGCAGAGGGTTAGGCTGGTGTTCGGCTCGATCGCCGTTGAGACTGCAGCCCCTGAGGCGGTGTCTAACCACCCATCCTCGACTGGCGCAGTTGGCTCCGAGCTAAGGGTCGGAGCTGATGCGGGCGCGGCCTCTGGGGTACTGTTCGGCGGCAGAGCTAGGTCATACCCATCGTGACAGTGCGGCACGCCCGGCTGTGGCTCAAATCCGTCGAAGATCAAGTCTCCGAGGATGTCGGCCGTGTAGTTCAAACTTCCAAATCTGACCTGATGGCCAGGGGCGTAGCTTTCAATCTGCTCCAGATGGCCAAGCGAATTAGCCCGCAGTGCAAAGCCGCCGAATACGAAGATCTGTCCGGGGAGAAAAGTCTCACCCTGGACCGCATCGCTATCGATGATAGTAGGGGCCATCAAGCCTAACAGCGACGACACAAAGGAACTCTCAATGAAAGCACCAGTGTCGGTGTCAAAACCGGCGGATCTCGGGTAGGGGGTCCCGAACTGTGTGTCTAGGCCGGATGGTAACAGGAGGCAGGGGACACAATGTTTTACCCAGGTTCGGGCCCTCTTGATGGAGGTAAAACCCTACGTCCTGCTTGATTGATATTGATGATATGGGTAGTACAAGAGTAGATCTACCACGAGATCAGAGAGGCTAAACCCTAGAAGCTAGCCTATGGTATGATTGTATGTTATGGTTGTTGTCCTACGGACTAAAACCCTTCGATTTATATAGACACCGGAGAGGGTTAGGGTTACACAAGGTCGGTTACAAAGGAGGAGATATCCATATCCGTATTGCCTAGCTTGCCTTCCACGCCAAGTAGAGTCCCATCCGGACACGAGACGAAGTCTTCAATCTTGTATCTTCATAGTCCAACAGTCCGGCCAAAGGATCTAGTCCGGCTGTCCGGAGACCCCCTAATCCAGGACTCCCTCACCCGCAAAATCTTGTGGGCCTTTAGCTGGGCCAGCCCATTATGGTCCGCAAAATTTTGTGGGCCTTTAGCTGGAACGACCCATTATGTTCCGCAGAATCTTGTGGGCCTCTAGTTGGGTCGGCCCATTTAAACTTGTTGGGCCGTGCCACATGTCGACGTATCATAGGCCCCTTCTGTCCAGTGAGTGGATGACATCTATCCCGACGATGAGCCGACACGTGTTTCCTCTAGCCAAAGATGATTTTACACGTGGAAAATCCCCATTGGTCGGGGCTGTTAACGGGTTATCGGATCCAAAACCCGACCAGATAGCTTAACGGTGTTCCGTTACGGTGGATGCCATGTGTCGGTCACCCTTGACGAAAGCACTTCTATGACGCGCGATTTATCATCACGGAAGTGGACACTTCTGTGATGATAATTTTGGTAATGTCATGGAACACTTTCTTGATAACCCACAAGTATAGGTGATTTCAACAGTTTTTGATAAGTAAGAGTGTCAAACCCAACGAGGAGATAAAGGTAGAACAAATATTCCCTCAAGTTCTATCGACCACCGATACAACTCTACGCATGCTTGACGTTCGCTTTACCTAGAACAAGTATGAAACTAGAAGTACTTTGTAGGTGTTGTTGGATAGGATTGCAAGATAATAAAGATTATGTAAATAAAAAGTAGGGGCTGTTTAGATAAAGAAACAATAAATTAAATATAGCGAGTGTGGCAAAGTGGTGGTAGGAGTTGCGAAATTGCACCTAAGCAATTGACTACCTTACTAGACCGATACCAAGTATTATGTGGGAGAGGCCACTGCTAGCATGTCATCCCTGACTTGGAATTCTATGCACTTATGATTGGAACTATTAGCAAGCATCCGCAACTAATAATGTTCATTAAGGTAAAACCCAACCATAGCATTAAGATATATTGGTCCCCCTTCAATCCCGTATGCATCAATTTCTATGCTAGATTCAAGCTTCTGTCACTCTTGCCCTCCAACACATAGTCCTATCAACATACAACTAACCCTAGGGTGTGATCCACACGCGCAATCATATGATGGGCACCAAAGGATAGCAACATAACCAGAAGCAAATTAAATCAATCATAGCAATTCATCAACCACCGGTAGGACAACGAAAATCTACTTGGACATCATAGGATGGCAACACATCATTGGATAATAATATGAAGCATAAAGCACCATGTTCAAGTAGAGGGTACAACGGACTGCAGGAGAGTTGACCACTGTAGATAGAGGGGGGAAGGTGATGGAGATGTTGGTGAAGATGGCGGAGGTGTTGGTGTAGATCACGGTGATGATGATGATGATGGCCACGGTGATCACGGATATTCTGCGAAACAAAAAACATGCAACAAACAGGAGCTGGCACAGAGCACTAGATCAATATGTTAGTCCCAAAAATAGTATAAAAAGTTACCAAAAGTGTATGAAAGTTGTAGAATATTGGCATGGAACAATCAAAAATTATAGATACGGCGGAGACGTATCAGCATCCCCAAGCTTAATTCCTCCTCGTCCTCGAGTAGGTAAATGATAAAAAAATAATTTTTGATGTGGAATGGTACCTAGCATAATCTTGATCACATATCAAATCATGGCATGAATATTAAGATACGAGTGATTCAAAGCAATAGTCTATCATTTGACATAAAAACAATAATACTTCAAGCCTACTAATAAAGCAATCATGTCTTTTCAAAATAACATGGCCAAAGAAAGTTATCCCTACAAAATCATATAGTCTGGCTATGCTCCATCTTCACCACACAAAATATTCACATCATGCACAACCCCGATGACAATCCAAGCAATTGTTTCATACTTTTGACGTTCTCAAACCTTTTCAACTTTCACGCAATACATGAGCGTGAGCCATGGACATAGCACTATAGGTGGAATAGAATATGATGGTGGAGAAGACAAAAAGGAGAAGATAGTCTCACATCAACTAGGCGTATCAACGGGCTATGGAGATGCCCATCAATAGATATCAATGTGAGTGAGTAGGGATTGCCATGCAACGGATGCACTAGAGCTATAAGTGTATGAAAGCTCCAACTGAAACTAAGTGGGTGTGCATCCAACTTGCTTGCTCATGAAGACCTCGGGCATTTGAGGAAGCCCATCATCGGAATATACAAGCCAAGTTCTATAATGAAAATTCCCACTAGTAGATGAAAGTGATAACTCAAGAGACTCTCTATATGAAGAACATGGTGCTACTTTGAAGCACAAGTGTGGAAAAAGGATAGTAGCACTGCCCCTTCTCTCTTTTTCCCTCATTTTTTGTTTTTTTTGGTGGGCTTCTTTGGCCTCTTTTTTTCATTTGGGCTTCTTTGGCCTCTTTTATTTTTTTTGTAAAGTCCGGAGTCTCATCCCTACTTATGGGGAATCATAGTCTCCATCATGCTTTCCTCACTGGGGCAATGCTCTAATAATGATGATCATCACACTTTTATTTACTTACAACTCAATATTACAACTCAATGTCTAGAACAAAGTATGACTCTATATGGATGCCTCCAGCGGTGTACCGGGATGTGCAATGATCTAGCGTAGCAATGACATCAAAAAACAGACAAGCCATGAAAACATCATGCTAGCTATCTTACGATCATGCAAAGCAATATGACAATGAATGCTCAAGTCATGTATATGATGATGATGGAAGTTACATGGCAATATATCTCGGAATGGCTATGGAAATGCCATGATAGATAGGTATGGTGGCTGTTTTGAGGAAGATATATGGTGGGTTTATGGTACCGGCTAAAGTTGCATGGTACTAGAGAGGCTAGCGATGGTGGAAGGGTGAGAGTGCGTATAATCCATGGACTCAACATTAGTCATAAAGAACTCACATACTTATTGCAAAAATCTATTAGTCATCGAAACAAAGTACTACGCGCATGCTCCTAGGGGGATAGATTGGTAGGAAAAGACCATCGCTCGTCCCCGACCGCCACTCATAAGGAAGACAATTAATAAATAAATCATGCTCCGACTTCGTTACATAACGGTTCACCATACGTGCATGCTACGGGAATCACAAACCTCAACACAAGTATTTCTAATAATCCACAACTACCCACTAGCATGACTCTAATATCACCATCTGTATATTGCAAAACTATTGCAAGGAATCAAACATATCATATTCAGTGATCTACAAGTTTTATGTAGGATTTTATGACTAACCATGTGAATGACCAATTCCTGTCATCTCTCTAAATAGATATAAGTGAAGCAAGAGAGTTTAGTTCTTTCTACAAAAGATATGCCCATGCTCTAACAAATATAAGTGAAGCAAAAGAGCATTCTATAAATGGCGGTTTTCTATGTAAAGAGAAACAGGCAATCCCAACTTCAAATGACATAAGTGAAGCACATGAAGCATTCTATAAAGCCATACTCAAAAGATATAAGTGAAGTGCAAAGAGCATTCTATAAATCAACCAAGGACTATTTGTAACATCCCCAGCATCACACTACAGTAATATCCCCCTAATGAAGGTCATGTCATCATGATCATCATGCCAAAAGGCCACTTGTCCAAAATCTGCTTCAAAGTCAAATTCAAATTGCATGTCAAATATTTGCTTCTTCTTTCATGAAAACTAAATGTTCATCAGGTGGCAAATAATCATTTGTTAATATTGGTGGTGAACCAACATTTTTTGTAAAAGGTTTGAGTGGCCTAAACTACTTAAAAGAGTGACCTAAGCAATAAATTAAATGCCTTTTTAATTTATAAAATTGGCAACTATTACAAAAGCCTCCCAACCTTTTTGTGGCAGTGCACAATAATTCCTTGAAATTATCTTGCCCAATGACATAATTTTGCAAAGTCCTAGTGGCTAAAAGGAAAAGGCAAATTGCTGCTGGAAATTTAAAAAAAAGCAAAGAAAAAGGAAAAGCCTCCCCCCCCTCAACTGGGCCGACTGGCCCAGCTGGCCACCGTGCCCCCACCATGGGCCTCGGCCCACCTCAACCAGCCAGCCCAGCTCCCCACACCGCGCCCCCTTCTTGTTCCCCCGGTGCGCGCTGCTACAGGGGCGCCGTCCCCGCCGGACCCGCCTCGCCGGCGACGCCCGGGCGAGGGGATAAGGCTTGCGCCTCCCCAACGCCTCAGCCTCCTCGCCTCCCACTCGCCCACTTGCCACTCTCCCTCCCTCTCCCTCGCTCGCTCCGCCCTCCTCTCCTCCAGATCCATGGCCCGAGCGCCCTCGCCGCCGTCCTCCATCGTTGTCGCGGCCACCGGCGGCCCCGCGCCCGCTGACCTTGTCGGTGACCTCCGACATCGCCCTTTCCATCGACTGGTGGCCTCAGCGGGGGATGGGGAGCACCGAAGCGTCGGATCCCCTTCTTCCTCCTCCGCGGGTCGTCGGACGCCGTCGTCGTTGATTCGACCTCCCTCTGCGCTCCCGTTCACTCACGGGGCCTCCTTGCGCCCGCACGGTGAGCACCGCACGTCCTCCCCCTGCCTTCCCCTTGTTCTGCTGCGCATAACATCGCCGCCATGGACGACCGAGCTCATCTCCGCCGTGCCGCTCATCGTCGTCGCTTCCATCGATGCCAAGGCCATCCGAGCACACCATCGTGCTCGGGGCACTCCAGCGGTGCGTCCTAACACTTTAGATCGCTTGTGAGCGCGCTAGTTCTTCGTTTTCGCTGAGCTACCATAGACCACCACCGCCGGCGACCTTGCAGCTCCCTGTTCCGGCCATCTTCGGTCGGTCCAGTGGCACCACTCGACGCGCGACAGCGTCAGCGTTCGAACGCAAGTGAAAACGCGTGATTTGGTGTTCTGTAGCGACGATCCGAGCCTCTCCGGCGGACTCGCCGCCGCGGAGAGCTCGCCGGCGCAACTCCGGCGCCGGCCGCCAACGTGGCCGACCTGGGGCCACCCCCCAGGGTCGCTGCCAGCGGGCCCCACGGGCCCCAGTTGACCGGGTTGACCCAGTCAACTGCTGACTGGGCAGCCCCAGCCACTAACGTGCGGACCCCACCGCTTAATTAAGCTAATTAAAATGTTTTTATAGTTAAAAGTAATTAGTAATCTAATCTGCCACTGCCATAAGGGGCCCAGCTGTTAATTTAACCTCTTTTTAGTTAGTTTAAAGTTCTGTTAGTCCACTGTCTATGACAGGTGGGACCCACTAGTTAGTTTGACCAGTCAGCCAGTCTGTTGACTTGCTGATGTCAGCATGGCGTCATGCTGACGTCATATTCCTTTTCTGTTAATTTAAATAATTTCCGAATATTAATAAAACTTTAAAAATTCATAGAAAATAAACCGTAACTCGGATGAAAATGTTTTCTATATGTAAGTTGCTCAGAAAAATCCAACGAATCCGAATACGTGGTCCGTTCATCTGTCACATGCCCCTAGCATGCTGAACATGGAACTTTCCCCCTCTTTTCCTTTGTCCGGAATCCACCTAACATCGGGAATTCACCCTCGGATGTTTCCCCCCTTCGTCTGCAATGTGTAGTACCGCGTTAGAGCACGCTTAGCGCTACGTATCGTCATGTCATGCTTAGTGTTAGCTCTGTTTGCTATGTATTTACTGTTTCTTCCCCCTCTTCTCTCCGGTAGACCCCGAGGCCGCTGATGCCCTGGTGATCGACTACGTCGTCGACAACGACCCCTCCTTGCCACAGCAACCAGGCAAGCCCCCCCTTTGATCATCCCGATATCGCCCATTCCATTCTCTCATGCTTGCATTAGATTTTACTACTGTTATTGTTTGCTCCTATTCTGATGCATAGCCTGCTTTTGTATCTACTGTTGTACCTTACCTGCTTATCCTAAACTGCTTAGTATAGGTTGGTTAGTGATCCATCAGTGACCCCCACCTTGTCCTTGTTGCCCCTGCTTCATCATTGAAGACCCGATCAACGGGATTGAAGACCAGGCCCCGGCACCGCACATCACTTTCCCCTTAGTTGTTCGACACTGCTGGGTTACTATCGAGTGCCCAGGGTGAGACCTCTACAGCACTTCTGATGTTAACCCTGTAGTGTAGCTATTCGGTCGTGGTCATCGAGGGTGATTCCACCTTAACCACTTCCGATATGACTCTGTCGTGCAACCCCTCAAGTGTGAACCTCGGGGGTGATTCCTCTTACGTTCACCTTGATGATTACATTGAGTGGAATTCGCCGAGGGTGATTCCTCGGGTTTTCCCCTTGATGTTTAAACACACAGTTACTATGGTTACTATGACTTTACACTGAAACATGTTACTAAAGACGGGTCGACCCTGAGGGGTGCCCGCGCGAGCATGATTGCGAGTGATGAGGAGTCGGGTTGACCTGGAAGGTGCCCGTGAGATAATTACGAGGCGTGGCCGGGCATTCTTAGCCCTTGCCGCAAGTCCTCGAGACGGGGCAACGGGGTCACATCTTTCGTGAGTCTCTGCTTGTTACCGCGCGTTCCTAATCCACTACGATTTGGATATTTGATCCGAGGGGCCTCTAGCCTGATAGCACTAACCATCACGTGGGCATAGTATGGGCGTTCTGCGTCGTATGCATCAGCCGAAGCTTAATAGACGTCAGCGACTGAGCGGCGCGCGCCGGGTTGGACTGGTAAGCACCTACCTTTTTAAGGACGTAGCTAGGTCTGCTCACCGGCCGCGTTCGCAACATGCAGGAGTTTCCGGGGAGATGGCCCATGACCCCTGGGGGCATAGGTTTAGTCCGGCGTGCTGGCCTCTCTATTAAGCCTAGGTCGGGTTGCGGCGTATTGTTTGGCCGAGGCCGGGCATGACCCTGGAAAGTGTGTCTGGCCGGAGTTAAGCGAGCGTGGTGGGTAAGTTGGTGCACCCCTGCAGGGAAGAAAACATCTATCGATAGCCTGTCCTACGGTAACGGACACTTGGAGTTGTATCCCGATCGATACAACTAGAACTGGATACTCATGATGAGAAATGGATTGAGATGAGAAATGGATGGTGATGAGAATTGGATTGTGTTGATAATTGGATAGTACGGCTCTAGGATTTTTTTCTCGCAGGGAGTCGAGAAAGGATCTCCGGCCGAGATTGATAACAACACTGCTACTTTACTTTATGCTACTCTACTCCCTCCTGTTTGCTGCAAGATGATGGTTTCCAGAAGATGCTAGTCTTCGATAGGACTAGGCCTTCTCTCTATTCTGGCATTTCTGCAGTTCAGTCCACATATACAGCCTTCCTTTGATAATGTTGCATCTGTAGTGTAGATCCTTGCTTGCGAGTACTTTGGATGAGTACTCACGGTTGCTTTGCTCCCTCTTTTTCCCCTTTTCCATTCTTCTCAGATGACGCAACCAGATGACGGAGTCCAAGAGCCAGATGACACCTTTGATGACTGCTACTACCCCGAGGGTGCCTACTACCACGTGACGGAGACCGCGGATGACCAGGAGTAGTTAGGAGGCTCCCAGGCAGGAGGCCTTGCCTTTTCGATCGTAGATGCTTTTGTGCTAGCCTTCTTAAGGCACTTGTCTAACTCATGTCTGTACTCAGATATTGTTGCTTCCGCTGACTCTTGTGTTTTCGAGCTTATGTATTCGAGCCCTCGAGGCCCCTGACTTGTAATATAAAGCTTGTATTATTTTAATTTGTGTCTAGAGTTGTGTTGTGATATCTTCCCGTGAGTCCTTGATCTTGATCATACACATTTGCGTGTATGATTAGTGTACGATTGAATCGAGGGCGTCACAATCTCATACCAGCATGGTCCATAAAAGAAAAATGAAAACTAAATGCAAAAGACGCTCCAAGATTGCACATATCGCATGAACAAAACGAATCCGAAAACATACCGATACTTGTTGAAGAAAGAGGGGATGCCTTCCGGGGCATCCCCAAGCTTAGACGCTTGAGTCTCCTTGAATGTTTACTTGGGGTGCCTCGGGCATCCCCAAGCTTGAGCTCTTGCCTCTCTTCCTTCTTCTCACATCGAGACCTTCTCGATCATCGAACACTTCATCCACACAAAACTTCAACAGAAAACTCGGTAAGATCCGTTAGTATAATAAAGCAAATCACTACTCTAAGTACTGTTGAAAACAAATTCATATTTTGTTTTTGCATTGTGTCTACTGTAATATAACTTTTCCATGGCTTCATCCACTAATATAAATTGATAGTTTAATCAAAACAAGCAAACTATGCATCAAAAACAGAATCTGTCTAAAACAGAACAGTCTGTAATAATCTGAACATTCACCATACTTCTGATACTTGAAAAATTCTACCAAAATTAGGAAAACTAAAAAATTTGTATAGGAAGACAGTGCAAAAATAATCAGAACCATTTGACGTTCCAGCTACAAATGTAAAATCATGCACTACAGCCAAAGTTTCTGTCCTGCACCGTACAAACCATCAAGCAAATGTAAACATCCTAAAGGCAAGCCTTGGCACATTATTTTTATAATACAATGGAATTGTACAAGGGGATAATTATTTTAATTGAAAATTTTCTGTAATCAAGATTCACAAAGTTTCCATGAGCATGAACAAAGTTCAAGGCTAGCTCCCACTTCAACAATGCTTGTCTTTCTCACTTTCGCTTTCCTTTTTGAAAAAGTTTTGGGTTTCCCTCTTTATTTTTGTTGTTTTTAAACTATATAAAAGCACTCAACAGAAATAAATGACTCTCTAAAACTTCCGGGTTGTCTCCCTGGCAGCGCTTTCTTTAAAGCCATTAAGCTAGGCATATAGTGCTCAAGTAATGGATCCACCCGGATCCCAAGGTATATCAAAGCCAATTTTAATTAACAATGATTTGTAATTTAGTAGTGAGCACAAAGTAACATATATCATACAACTACGAAGTCTAACTCTCTTCCTATGCATCGGCATGTTATAAAAGAACAATTCATGCACACAAAGTAAAGGCCAATGCATAGTATAAACAGTTTCTTGCAATTTTATCATATTGGAAACATAGAGAGGTGGAGATATAGTTCCTCTCTCATAATAATTGCAAGTAGGAGCAGCAAGCACATGCATATTATATTCATCAAAATCATCATGTGCAACAGTAAAAGGCAACCCATCAATATATTCCTTAATAAGAGCAAACTTCTCCGATATAGTGTAGTTTGGAGAATTCAAAAAGATAATAGGACTATCATGCGTGGGTGCAATAGTAACAATTTCATGTTTAACATAAGGAACTATAGCAAGTTCATCTCCATAAGCATAATTCATATTGACATCTTGGCCACAAGCATAGCAAGCATCATCAAAAAGGGATATTTCAAGAGAATCAACGGGAGCATAACAATCATCATAGCAATCATCCTCCGGTAAGCACGAAAGGAAATTAAACAATGTATGAGTTGAAGAGTTACTCTCATTAGAAGGTGGGCACGGGTAGCTAATCCGCTCTTCCTCCATTTGTTCTTCGCTCTCCTCCTCATCTTTTTCATCCAATGAGCTCACAGTTTCATCAATTTCTTCTTCCATAGACTCCTGCAAAATATTAGTCTCTTCTTGGACAGCGGAGACTTTCTCAATAAGCGCATTAATATAGGAATTATATTCATAATTATCATAGCAATATTTTAAGATAGCTAAATTTTCAGGCCTATAAACATCATCATCATAAGCTTCATGCTTTTCAAACAAAGACTCAATTTCATAAGCACCTTTAAAAGCAACAAATTCTTCTATTTGTTCCACATCATAGTAATCATATATACCATTAGCATAAGAAGCTAAGGTTTCATTATCATTAAATTCACATGAAAAGGGAAGGTGTGGAGCCTTCACCTTAGAGCAACAAGTATAATCATATCTCAAGCATAGTTGCCTAGCATACCAATTCAATATATGAATTTGATCCCATAATACTTTCCCTTTTTGTGTCAAGCGGTAATCCCTAAAGTATTCACGTTGATCCAACGTTACTCCCATTACATAATTGAATGGGGTTTTCTCAGGATTATTAAAGTAGTACATAATATTTTTCACATAACCAGCATCGAGGGTTTTAGGAGGTTCCCCATCTCCATGAGTAGCAAGTACACCTAATTTTTTTGGTATTTCGTGTTCCATATCCATAACTAAAGATAGAGAACAATTGAGAACAGCAAATAAAAATTACTTAGTGATAAAGCAAACAAGCACACACGAGAATATTCACCCCACGCTATTGCTCCCCGACAACGGCGCCAGAAAAAGGTCTTGATAACCCACAAGTATAGGGGATCGCAACAGTTTTCGATAAGTAAGAGTGTCGAACCCAACGAGGAGATAAAGGTAGAACAAATATTCCCTCAAGTTCTATCGACCACCGATACAACTCTACGCACGCTTGATGTTCGCTTTACCTAGAACAAGTATGAAACTAGAAGTATTTTGTAGGTGTTGTTGGATAGGATTGCAAGATAATAAAGATTACGTAAATAAAAAGTAGGGGCTGTTTAGATAAAGAAACAATAAATTAAATATAGCGAGTGTGGCAAAGTGGTGGTGGGAGTTGCGAAATTGCCCCTAAGCAATTGACTACCTTACTAGACCGATAGCAAGTATTATGTGGGAGAGGCCACTGGTAGCATGTCATCCATGACTTGGAATTCTATGCACTTATGATTGGAACTATTAGCAAGCATCCGCAACTACTAACGTTCATTAAGGTAAAACCCAACCATAACATTAAGATATATTGGTCCCCCTTCAATCCCGTATGCATCAATTTCTATGCTAGGTTCAAGCTTCTGTCACTCTTGCCCTCTAATACATAGTCCTATCAACATACAATTAACCCTAGGGTGTGATCCACGCGCGCAATCATATGATGGGCACCAAAGGACAACAACATAACCACAAGAAAATTAAATCAATCATAGCAATTCATCAACCACCGATAGGACAACGAAAATCTACTCAGACATCATAGGATGGCAACACATCATTGGATAATAATATGAAGCATAAATCACCATGTTCAAGTAGAGGGTACAGCGGATTGCAGGAGAGTTGACCGCTGTAGATAGAGGGGGGAAGGTGATGGAGATGTTGGTGAAGATGGCGGAGGTGTTGGTGTAGATCACGGTGATGATGATGATGGCCATGGTAGCGTTCCGGCGCCACCGGAAGAGAAGGGGGGAGGGGGCCCTTCGTCTTCTTCTTCCTTGACCTCCTCCCTAGATGGGAGAAGGGTTTCCCCTCTAGTCCTTGGCCTCCATGGCATGGGAGGGGCGAGAGCCCCTCCGAGATTGGATCTGTCTCTTTGTCTCTCTCTGTTTGTGCATTCTCAGATTCTACCCTTTCACCGTTTCTTATATTCCCGAAGATCCGTAACTCCGATTGGGCTGAAATTTTAACACAATCTCTATCCGGATATTAGCTTTCTTGCGGCGAAAGAAAGGCATCAACCGCCTTATTGGTGGCCCACGAGGGCCAGGGGCACGCCCAGGGGGGCAGGCGCGCCCCCTGCCTCGTGGCCACCTCGGGCACCGTCTCGTGTGGATTTTTCTTCCAAAAAATCATATATATTCCAAAAAAAATATCCGTCAGTTTTTATCCCGTTTGGACTCCGTTTGATATGGATATTCTGCAAAACAAAAAACATGCAACAAACAGGAACTGGCACTGGGCACTGGATCAATATGTTAGTCCCAAAAATAGTATAAAAAGTTGCCAAAAGTATATGAAAGTTGTAGAATATTGGCATGGAACAATCAAAAATTATAGATATGACAGAGACATATCACACTTCTACGACAGCACAGGTATGACTATCTTGATTCTGTCATAAATTTGTCATGGATGTACATGCATGACAAAAAAAGCGACCTACTGTGACAAACACGTATCATCGCGGAAGTGTATTTTTTTGTAGTGGATGTGGCTGACCGCCACCTCGTGGCCAATACAAAGCGGCATATCAGCCTGAAGTCCAGCCCGCACCCCGTCGCCAGTCAAACAAAAACACCAAGGCACGGGGCTACACGCAGGACCTACGAGACGTATTGGAAAACAAAGCAAGACATATAAGATCGATCTACGGATCACGGGGGCGCGCCCTAACGAGTGACGACGACCGTCAGGCCAGATATACTAAAAACAAATCCGACCGGGCTGAATACAGCAGACAAGACTCGTATGAACTGCGTCGTGATATAGCCCGGCACAGAGGCGCCGCACACCCCCTATGCTTCACTAACGAAGTAATGGATCATGAATTCCCAGAAGGGTTTAAACCCGTGAACATTGAATCATATGATGGTACTGCAGACCCCACGGTATGGATAGAGGATTTCTTCCTCCACATTCACATGACCCGCGGGGATGATCTACACGCCATCAAGTATCTCCCACTAAAACTCAAAGGGCCAGCTCGGCATTTGATGAATATCCATCGAAAGTTGGGAGAACCTGGCAGACGCATTCCTGGACAACTTCCAGGGCACTTATGTGTGACCACCGGATGCCGATGATTTAAGTCACATAACACAACAGCCCGGAGAGTCAGCCAGGAAATTCTGGACTCGGTTTCTAACTAAAAGAACCAAATTGTTGATTGTCCGGATGCCGAAGCCCTAGCGGCCTTTAAACATAACATCCGTGACGACTGGCTCGCCCGACATCTCGGCCAAGAGAAGCCAAAATCCATGGTAGCCCTCACGACACTCATGACCCGCTTTTGCGTGGGCGAGGATAGCTTGTTGGCCCGTAGCAACAATACAACAAGCAATCCTGGCACATCAGAGGCCAGAGGTAGCAATGGCAAACCCCGACGCAACAAACACAAGAGTCGCAAAAATGGTGGAAACTACGAAGATACGGCAGTCAATGCCGGATTTAGTGGCTCTAAGTCCGGTCAGCGGAAAAGTCCATTCAAAAATGACAATTCGGGCCCGTCAAGTCTGGACTGCATACTCGATTGTCCATGCCAAATTTATGGCACCCCAGGAACACCAGCCAATCATACCAACAGAGAATGCTGGGTCTTCAAACAAGTCGGCAGGTCAGGTGCCGAAAACAAAGAGAAGGGGTCTCAAAGTGATGATAGCGACAAGGAGCCCAGATCACCGACTACAGGAGGGCAAAAGAAATTTTCCCCGCAGATCCCAACGGTGAACGTGATAAACGCCACCCACACTCCCAACCCGGACCAGATGCGCACCCTTAGGGGTGCCGACTTAACGGAACCAGTCGTCCCAGAATATAAACTAGGGCCGATCACCTTCAACCGCATGGATCATCCAGTTAATACCAATCAGGGCAACTCAGCCGCACTAGTCCTCGACCCAATAATTGGCGGGTTCAACCTCACACAAGTCCTTATGGGCGGAGGCAGTAGTCTAAACCTGCTTTACCAGGACACAGTGCGCAAGATGGGCATCGATCATTCGGTGATCAAGCCCACTAAAGCCACCTTTAGAGGTATTATACCAGGTGTGGAGGCCAGCTGTACAGGCTCCATCGCCCTTGAGGTAGTCTTCGGATCACCGGACAATTACCGTGTCGAAGAGTTAATCTTTGACATCGTCCCCTTTCGCAGTGATTATCAGGCACTGCTCGGACGAACCGCGTTCGCTCGATTCAACGCGGTGCCACATTATGCCTACCATAAGCTCAAGATGCCCGGTCTGCACGACATCATCACGGTTAATGGCAAGGCCGAACTTCCGCTCAGTACAAAAGAGTATACCGCTGCTTTAACAGCGAAGCAATGAGCGGCACCTTTCAATCGAACCTCGAGTCGACGGCCAAGCTCCCGGACACCACCAAAGGACTCCGAACTACTTCGCGGCAGGATAGCCCGGCTCGTCCAGAGCTCAATTAAACACTCCGGCGAAAGCCAGGACAGGCCACATGTTGCGGCTCAACCGCTCTGCGGCACACAAACACATCTTGCATTTTCCATATAGGTTCATTTTTGACCAGGCAAGGACCGGCGACATGGAAACAGCTCAAACGCGCAAGGGAACTCTTAGATATTCCCCTCGATGACCATCCGACCGCACTCCGGATCCGCACACAGCTTCTTCCCGCCTGGTCTCAGTATGTTCCGTAGTCACTTTCTCTTTTTATTACTTTATATGCACTCATACGCATCGACGTATTATTTAAATACGACATGTGGATTTATATGACGCTTACCTGCCGTTATCTCTTATTAAAATTCTTTTGTCAAATGGCATACGTACACCGCGATATGCCTTAAATATGCCAGGAGCTTCGTTTTACCCATAATGCGGCAATGAAGTCTGAACACCTTCATGGTAGTTCGGCACCCCGAACTTATGGCATTATATGCATTAGCTCCGAATCATGTCTTGGGTCAAATGTTGGGTTTTCCCGGCTCCCATGTTTTGCTACCTTACGTTCCGCTATATCGGCTAAGGCGACACAGGGAGAACTACTGCAATTGTGCCCCGGTTCTTCCGGACAAGCACCTCAGTAGAGAAAGCCGAAAATTGGCTGTCATGATACGGCGAGGGCTGATCAGCTGTTCGAGAGGTTATTAAATCTTTAAGGATTTATCCCGCATAATGCCATAACCAATGCAGCGTGCGATGGATCGGCTTTTCATCTGATCAGGTGCTTATAGAGCCCCTCGTGCGGTCTTCTGAATACCAGGGGCTGCGCCTACCTTCCTTTTCTAAAGCTCCTATGGCTAAGTGAGAGTGATAAAGCCCTATAGTCCGATTGTCTGGTTCGTTGTGCTGAACACCTCCTTTGAAGGACCCAAAACCGGGATAAAGAGTGATCAGATTTATCCCGAACACCCCCGTACTTCCTACGTGGGGGCAGAAGCCCACTAAGGGAGTCCTGGATTAGGGGGTATCCGGAAAGCCAGATTATATCCTTTGGCCGGACTGTTGGACTATGAAGATACAAGATTGAAGACTTTGTCCCGTGTCCGGATGGGACTCTACTTGGCGTGGAAGGCAAGCTAGGCAATACGGATATGTATATCTCCTTCTTTGTAACCAACCTTGTGTAACCCTAGCCCCCTCCGGTGTCTATATAAACCGGAGGGTTTTAGTCCATAGGACAACATACAATCATACCATAGGCTAGCTTCTAGGGTTTAGCCTCTCCGATCTCGTGGTAGATCAACTCTTGTACTACTCATATTATCAAGAATAATCAAGCAAGTCGTAGGGTTTTACCTCCATCAAGAGGGCCCGAACCTGGGTAAAACACCGTGTCCCCTGCCTCCTGTTACCATCCGCCTTAGACGCACAGTTCGGGACCCCCTACCCGAGATCCGCCGGTTTTGACACCGACATTGGTGCTTTCATTGAGAGTTCCTCTGTGTCGTCACTGTTAGGCTTGATGGCTCCTTCGATCATCGATAGTGATGTGGTCCAGGGTGAGACTTCTCTCCCCGGACAGATCTTTGTATTCGGCGGCTTCGCACTGCGGGCCAACTCGCTTGGCCATCTGGAGCAGATCGAGAGTTACGCCCCTGGCCACCAGGTCAGGTTTGGAAGCTTAAACTACATGGCTGACATCCACGGAGACTTGATCTTCAACGGATTCGAGCCCCTGCCGTGTGCACCGCATGGTAATGATGAGCATGATTTAGCTCTACCATCGGACAGTGTTCAGGAGACCGCACCGGCGACCGCTCCGACCCTCAATTCGGAGCCAATTGTGCCATCCATGGACGGGTGGATAGACCCCACCACGGAGGCCGTATTCTCAGCGGCGATCGAGCCAAATATCGACCTTACCCTTCACAGGAGCCATGACGCCGAACTGCCGGATTCTTCCCCGGCCATGGACTCTGAACCGCCTGCGCCCGTGCCTATCGAATCTGACTGGGCGCCAATCATGGAGTTCACCTTCGCAGATATCTTTCAGCACTCGCCCTTTGGCGACATACTGAACTCATTGAGGTCTCTCTCCCTATCAGGAGAGTCCTGGCCGAACTATGTTGGCAGGATTGGGATGCGGATGACGAAGAAATTCGCCGCCCACCCACCACCCACTTAGTAGCCACTGTCGACAATTTGACCGACATGCTCGACTTTGACTCCGAAGACATTGACGGTATGGACAACGATGCGGGAGACGAAGAGGCACCACTGCCCACAGGGCACTAGATAGCCACCTCATCATATGATATATACATGGTGGACACACCCAAAGAAGGCAATGGCGACGAGACAGTGAAGGATGACCCCTCCAAGAAACAACCCAAGCGCTGACATCAGCGGCGCCGCTCTAAGTCTCACCAAAGCAAAAGCGGTGACACCAGCACAGGAGATAATAGCACTCCGGACAGTGCCGAAGACGACAACAATCCCCTCAGGCAAGATTTAGAGTAGGAGGATGGAGAAGCCAGCCCTCCCGAGAGAGCGGCAGATGGATAGGTTGAGGATGATAATTACATGCCTCCCTCCGAAGACGAGGTAAGCCTCGACGATGAAGAATTTGTCGTGCCTAAGGATCCCGTCGAGCAAGAGCTCTTCAAGCACCGGCTTATAGCCATGGCAAATAGCCTTAAGAAAAAGCAGCAGTAGCTTCAAGCTGATCGAGATTTGCTAGCTGACAGATGGACTGATGTCCTTGCGGTCGAGGAATATGAACTCGAACGCCCCTCCAAGAGTTACCCAAAGCACAGGTTGCTACCCCGACTGGAGGAGGAAGCATTAAAACCTACATCTCCAGCGTATAACGCGGCTGATTGGCCACCTCGTGGCCACGACGGAGAGGCATTTCAGCCAAAAGCTCAGCCCGCACCCCGACGCCACTCAAATAAAAATGTCAAGGCACAGGGAAATACGCTAGACCTGCAAGACGTATTGAAGGACAAAGCAAAACACGCAAGATCGATCTACAGATCATGAGGGCGCGCCACCACGCGGGACGATAACCGTCACGCCGGATAGAGTAAAAGTAAATCCGGCTGGGCCGAACACAGCGGACAAGACTCATTTGAGCCACGTCATGACATAGCCCAGTACAGAGGCGCCGCACACCCCCTATGCTTCACAGACGAAGTAATGGATCACCAAATCCTAGAGGGTTTCAAACCCGTAAATATAGAATCATACGACGGCACAACAGATCCTGCGGTATGGATCGAGGACTTCCTCCTACACATCCACATGGCCCGCGGTGATGATCTACACGCCATCAAATACCTCCCACTCAAACTCAAAAGACCAGCTCGGCATTGGCTCAACAGCCTGCCAGCAGAATCCTTTGTCTGTTGGGAAGATCTGGAAGCCGCATTCCTCAACAACTTCCAGGGCACTTATGTGCGACCACCAGATGTCAATGACTTGAGTCACATAATTCAGCAGCCAGAGGAATCGGCCAGGCAATTCTGGACACGGTTCCTAACAAAGAAAAATCAAATCGTTGACTGTCCGGATGCAGAGGCCCTAGCAGCTTTCAAGCACAACATCCGCGATGAGTCGCTCGCCCGGCACCTTGGCCAAGAAAAGCCAAAATCCATGGCAGCCACCACAACACTCATGACCCGCTTTTGCGCGGGAGAAGACAGCTGGCTGGCTCGCAGCAATAACATATCAAAGAACCACGGTACTTCAGATACCAAGGATTGCAATGGAAGGTGACGTCGCAACAAACATAAGCGCTGTGTCAATAGCAACAATACCGAAGATACGACAGTCAATGCCGGATTCAGAGGCTCTAAACCCAGTCAGCGGAAAAATCCATTCAAAAGAAGCACTCCGGGCCCGTCCAGTTTGGACCGCATACTCGATCGCTCATGCCAAATACATGGCACCCCTAACAAGCCAGCCAACCACACCAACAGGGAATGTTTGGTGTTCAAGCAGGCCGACAAGTTAAACGCCGAAAACAAAGACAAGGGGCTACATAGCGATGACGAGGAAGAGCCCCGGCAGATCGAACACCGGAGGACAGAACAGCTTCCCCCCACAAGTGCGGACGATGAACATGATATACGCAACCCACATCCCCAAGAGGGAGTGGAAGCGTGCGCTAAGGGATGTATATGCGTTGGAGCCGGTCGCCCCAAAGTTCAACCCATGGTCCTCTTGTTCGATCACCTTCGATCGCAGGGACCATCCCACTAGTATCCGTCATGGCAGATTCGCCGCACTAGTCCTAGACCCAATCATTGACGGATTTCACCTCACTCGAGTCCTTATGGATGGCGGCAGTAGCCTAGACCTGCTCTATCAGGACACAATGCGCAAAATGGGTATAGACCCCTTAAGGATCAAACCCACAAAAACGGCCTTCAAAGGCGTCATACCAGGTGTAGAGGCCCATTGCATAGGCTCAGTCACACTGGAAGTGGTCTTCGGATCCCCGGATAACATCCGAAGCGAGGAGTTAATCTTCGATATAGTCCCGTTCCGCAGTGGCTATCATGCACTGCCCGGGCGAACCGCATTTGCGAGATTCAATGCGGTACCACATTATGCATACCTCAAGCTCAAGATGCCAGGACCTCGGGGGGTCATCACAGTCAATGGAAACACAGAGCACTCTCTCCGCATGGAGGAGCACACTACGGCCCTCGCAGCAGAAGCACAAAGCGGCCTCTTAAGGCAATCCACCAGTTCGGCGATTAAAGACCCAGACACCTTCAAGCGCGCCCGGAGTAATCGGCAACAAGACCGCCTGGCACGTTCCGAGCTCACATAGCAATGCGGGCCCCACCCCAGTCCCAGCCAAAAGGCGATATCCGTGCCACACATACATAATTACGCATTGAAAATACCATGGGCACAGGTGGGGAGGGGGGCACGACTATGGCACGCCCCAATACGCGGATCAACCACACTAGGGGCTTCCCGCTTTGTTATTTTTCTCTCTTTCAGGACTTTAATCTCTGGAAACCCTGTCCGGCAGTATGATTGCCGGACACACGATGCAACAATCAAGGAGGCAGAAAGCTACATCGCACCACGGAACTCCCAGGTGGTCTCCGATAACGAGTGAAATACTTGATTTAAATACCATTCCTCAGCTTGCCCATGGAGGGGACATGTCAAATAGTCCTACTTTTTGCTTATCGCACTACTTGTATCATTCTGCTTTGACGCACCTTTTTGAATAAACAATGCATAGCACTAGACTATTACTGCATTCTCTATTCTTCTTTATATATATATATATGTTCATTCATGACATTCAGCACCCATACACTCTGGTACGACCAATACGCCAGGGGCTTAAGCATACCCCATAATACGGCCTGAGAAGTCCGAACACTTTTGACAGTGCGGCACCCCGAACTTATAGCATTATATGCATCAGCTCCGAATCATGTCTTGGGTCAATAGTTGGGTTTGCCCGGCTCCCATGTTTTGGTACCTTACGTTCCGCTATATCGGCTAAGGTAGCACTGGGAGAACTACTGCGATTGTGCCCCGGTTCAGCTGGGCTAAGCACCTCAGTAGAGAAAGCTAAAACTGACTGTCGTAATAAGGCGAGAGCTGGTCGCTGTTCGAGAGGTCTCGAGTCCCTAAAGACTTATGCTGCTTAGAGCGAGGAGTCGGCTTTGTCCGACTTAAGGTGTGTATAGCGCCCCAAATTCGGCCTTCCGAATACTAGGGGCTTCGCCAAAATTTAAAATTGTAGACTTCTATGGCTAAGTGAGAGTGATAAAGCATTACAGTCCGGTTGCCTTGTTCGTTATGCTGAGCACCTCCCTCGAAGGACCCAACAATGGGAAAAAGAGTGCTCAGGTTTATCCCAAACACCCCAGCACTCGTGGCATGAGGGCAGAAGCCGACGACTGGCCATCTCTCAGATTTGATAAATAGCCGCACAGAAGGTAATATTTTAAATTCAAACAAGCGTTGCGTAGCGCATATGAACAAGTTTTCATAATACAGGATCACACGAGCAAGTTTATTCAAAAATAACATCCTTCGCACACTCGTCCGCCACAAGACGGGCACCCTTCAGGACACCCTCATAATACATCTCGGGGTGGCGATGCTCCTTGCCCTGCGGCGGCCCCTCCTTCACCAGCTTCTCGGCGTCCATCTTGGCCCAGTGCACCTTTGCACGGGCAAAAGCCCGGCGGGTACCTTCAATACAGACGGACCGCTTTATGACTTCCAACCATGGGCAGGCATCCACAAGTTGCCTCACCAGGCCGAAGTAGCTATTGGGAAGGGAGTCGCCAGGCCACAGCCGGACTATAAAGCCCTTCATGACCTGTTCGGCCTCCTTGTGCAGCTCGACCAGTTGCTACAGCTGGTCGCTCATAGGCATCGGGTGTTCGGTCCCAGTATATTGAGACCAGAACAACTTCTCTGTCGAGCTTCCCTCCTCGGCCTGGTAATACTTCACGGCATCCGACACGCTGTGGGGCAAATCTGTGAATGCTCCTGGAGAGCTTCGGACTCGGGTAAGTAACAAGTAATTTACTTTCACATGCTTGCTTTGCATATTGAATGCCTTACCCGCCGCTATCTTCCTCATCGCCTCAATCTCCTGGAGGGCCTTTTGGGCTTCAGCCTTGGCATTCTTTGTGCTCTCGAAGGCCGCGGCAAACTCAGACTCTTGCGTCTTCGAGTCAAGCTCCAAAGCCTCGTGCTTCTTCACGAGAGCCTGGAGCTCTTGCTGCACCTTTCCCACCCGCGCCTCTTGCTTTTCCCGCTCGGTGCGCTCCTTGGCCGCTTTGTCTTCGGCCTCGAACAACGCTTGCTTCAGGGTCGCCACTTCGGTCGTGGCCCCTGGCACATTCATGATGATCCTGTCATTTCGCAACCACATTTTCTTTTATATATAGACAAGGTATTACTTACCTTTGTTCTCCCCGAGCTGCCTCTTGGCAAGGCCGAGCTCTTTCTCGAACCCCTCGAGGTCCTGCTTCAGTGCGGCGACCTCCGCAGTCAGTGCGGCAGAGGTCAGCAACGAAGCCTGCATACGCATACAGACATACTTATATTAGACTCCTGCAGATATTATTGATCCTCTATTCGGCTTTTCTTTGTGAACACCAAACAGAGCATCAGGGGCTACTGTGTATGCGGTAATATTTTTCCTATATTTTAATACTTACCTCAAAGCCTGTTAGAAGGCTGGTACAGGCTTCAGTCAGTCCGCTCTTGACGGACTGAACCTTCTTGATCACCTCACTCATAATAGTGCGGTGCTCTTCGTCGATGGAAGCGCCGCTAAGCGCTCCCAACAGTTCGTCCGGTGCCTCTGGATGGACAGAGGTCACCGGCACGGACGGCTTGCCCCTCTTGGAAGGGGGCCACCTGCCCGAGTCCGGAACCACTGGAGGTTCCGGCGCAGTGTCCGGCTGCGGGCCGAACTTGGAGCCCCTGAGAGCCTTGCTCCCTTTGCTCCTGGAGTCCGGAAGGTCGCCCTGAGGCGCCTCCGGGACTGTCTCCCCCTGGCTCGGTGCTCCTTGAGACAGTACCTCGGCATTGTCCGTAGGGCAAGGAGAGGTGGCGATTGGAAGTGTATCACTATCCATGTCCGACAAGTCCAAGGAACCGTCCGACGATGATACGTCGATACGGGCTTGGGGCGGACTGCATAATCATATTCGACATTAGGAGAAGCAGTGTAATAAAAGTATGATATGAGTTACTCTGGTATCCGAATACTTACGACTTTGCCAGGGGCTTGGCCCTGAGCAGCCACTCGTCTTCGCCGTTGGCGGCAGTGGTAGAATAGTCTGGAAGGAGAGTCCTTCCCTTCTTGGACCCTTCGGCCTCCCCGGTTGGGGCAGCCTTCCTTTTCTTGTCTCCCCCGGCTGGAGGGGGAGAATCTTCATCTTCCTTCTCCTCGTCTTCACGGGAGGAGTGCGTCTCAGAGTTATCGGACAATGAGTCCGATACCACCTGGCGCTGGGAACTCTTTCGGGTTCCCTTGGCCTTCTTCTTGGTCTTCTCCGGCACCTCGTAAGGAGCCGGAGTCCGCATCTCCATCAGGAGAGCGTCCGCAGGGTCTTCGGGCAGTGGGGCCGGACAGTTAATCTGCTCCGATGCCTCCACACAGTCTTGTCAAAGGCATGAGAGCTCAAACCCCGCACATGGTTAAGCTATGGGAAATAAATACCCTACCAGATGTACAGAACTTACCGGATTCGCAGGGCGCTTCGCGCTTAGCCCGCGGTCCTCGGTAAGAGAAGGAGGGACCTCGGCGCCCTTGAACAGCACCTTCCAGACGTCCTTATGCATCGTGTCGAAGAGCTCGCATAGAGTCTGGTGCTGGGCCGGTCGAACTCCCATAAGTTGAAAGCCCGTTGTTGACACGGGAGGATCCGGCAGAAGAGCATGACCTGGACTATGTTGACAAGCTTAAGTTTTTTGCTTGTCATGTTCCAGATACACTTCTGGAGTCCGTCCAGCTCCACCGATGAACCCTAGGACAGGCCCTTCTCCTTCCAGGAAGTGAGCCGCGTGGGGATTCCGGATCGAAACTCGGGGGCCGCCACCCAGTTGGTGTCGCGCGGCTCGGTGATGTAGAACCACCCCGATTGCCACCCTTTTACAGTCTCCACGAAGGAGCCCTCGAGCCATGTAATGTTGGGCATTTTGCCCACCATGGCTCCGCCGCATTCCACTCGTTGGCCGCCTACTACCTTCGGCTTGATGTTGAAGGTCTTCAGCCATAGGCCGAAGTGGGGCCGGATGCGGAGGAAATCCTCGCACATGACGATGAATGCCGAGATGTTGAGGATGAAATTCGGGGCCAGATCATGAAAGTCCAGCCCGTAATAGAACATGAGGCCGCGGATGAATGGATGGAGGGGAAACCCCAATCCACGGACGAAATGGGGAAGGAAAACCACCCTTTCGTGAGGTTCCGGGGTAGGGACGATCTGCCCCGCGGCTGGTAGCCGGTGCACGATATCCGCGGCTAAGTATCCGGCTCCACGTAACTTTTTGATGTGCCCCTCCGTGACGGAGGAGGCCATCCACTTGCCTCCCGCTCCGAACATGTTTGAGAGTTCAGGAGAAGGATGTGGACTTGGGCGCTGGAGCTCGAGTGCGCGAAAATGGATGAGCAAGGAGGAAGAAGGCATGGGTAGAAAAAGGTGAGATCTTATCCCTTTATAAGGGCGGACTAAATTATGCACAACCACTAGCCTGGTAAAACTCGCTTATCCCCCAAGCACCGTAATTGATGGCGCGGTTGGGTTACCCATGTCCATATTGATGAGAATCCCGCAATAAGGGGAACATGATCTCTGCTTTGACAAGACGTGTCAAGAAACTGCCTCGCGTTATGTGCGGGGCTGGTTAAAGAAAAATGGTTCAAATAATTACCGGGCCGTGGCGATGTCATGCTGCCAAAACGTGTCAGTAGATTAGATTTGTGGAAATATTATTCTCTCTACGGTGGTATATGGAACTTATTTTGCAGGGTCGGACACTATCCTTGTATACAAACTCTTCCGTGGTGTATTCGGAGCAGGAACCCGCCTTGCAATGCCGAAGAAAACACTGCGTGCTGGATTCATCGTCATTGAAGCCTGGTTCAGGGGCTACTGAGGGAGTCCTGGATTAGGGGGTATCCGGACAGCCGGATTATATCCTTTGGCCGGACTGTTGGACTATGAAGATACAAGATTGAAGACTTCGTCCCGTGTCCGGATGGGACTCTACTTGGCGTGGAAGGCAAGCTAGGCAATACGGATATGTATATCTCCTTCTTTGTAACCGACCTTGTGTAACCCTAGCCTCCTCCGGTGTCTATATAAACCGGAGGGTTTTAGTCCATAGGACAACATACAATCATACCATAGGCTAGCTTCTAGGGTTTAGCCTCTCCGATCTCGTGGTAGATCAACTCTTGTACTACTCATATTATCAAGAATAATCAAGCAGGACATAGGGTTTTACCTCCATCAAGAGGGCCTGAACCTGGGTAAAACACCGTGTCCCCTGCCTCCTGTTACCATCCGCCTTAGACGCACAGTTCGGGACCCCCTACCCGAGATCCGCCGGTTTTGACACCGACACCCACGACTAGCCAACTCTCAACATTAATATATAAAACGACCGCGCAGGAGGATAAACTTCCATATAACAGGCAATAAATAATAGAAATGACCTTGTTCAACATTACAAAGGACAACATCATTGAATTCATGGAAATATAATGTCCTTGGTGCATTGCTCCGCTGCAAGGCAGGATCCTTTCAGGACACTTTCATAATAAAACTCAGGCTTGCGGTGCTCCTTTCCCTTCGGCGGCCCCTCGGTCACCAGCTTTTCAGCATCCATATTCCCCCGGTGCACCTTTGCGCGGGCGAAGGTCATTCGCGCACCCTCTATACAGACCGACCGCTTAATGTTGTCCAGTCAAGGGCAGGCACTCGCAAGTCGTTTCACGAGACCGAAGTAGCTGCCTGGAATTGGCTCAGCGGGCCATAGCCGGATAATCAAATCCTTCATGGCTAGCTCGGCCGCCTTCTGCAGTTCGATCAGCTATTTCAGTTGGTTGGCAAAAGGCACCGGATAATTTGGCGCCAGATACTGTGACCAGAAGAGCTTATCCGCAGTGTTCCTTTCTTCGGCTCGGTAGAATTGTGCGTCATCAGATATGCTGCGTGGCAGCTCCGCAAACACCCCTGGAGAAATCCGAACTCAAGATTAGAAACATGATTTTCTCCCCAAATACTTGCCTTACGTGGAATAAGCCTTACCCACCGCGATCTTCCTCGCCTCTTGAATCTCCTTCAGGGCACCCTGGGTTTCCCCCTGGGCGTCGCATGCGGCCTGATGAGCCTTGGTAAGTTCGGATTCTTTCTCCGTTAGACTCTGCTCCAAGGCCTCGCATCTTCTCACGACCTCTTGAAGCTCTTGATTAGCTTCAATAACCATGGCCTCGTGCTTCTCACAAAGAGCCCGCTCTGCGGCTGCCTTTCCCTCGGCCTCGGCAACAGCCTTCTTCAGAGCCTCGACTTCGGTCTTCGCCCCTGGCTCAAATCACAAAACATATTTTAAAATTCGTTCGCACTGAACGTGAGCAAGGTTTGCGCATACCTTGTTTATCCTCCAACTGCCTTTTCAACTGGACGAATTCTTTTGTGGCCCGCTCCAGACTTCGATTTAGTCCGGAGACCTCCACAGTACGAGAGGTGGCAGTCGCTACAGACGCCTGTTTATACCAAAAGAGAGGTAAATATCATCACGTGAGTCTCCTACGAACATAGATTTGATCCTCTGTCCGATTCTTTCTCTCACCGAACAGTGTATCAGGGGCTACTATCTATACTGTGACACTCTTCGAAACTTCATAAAACATACCTCAAAGCCTCTTATAAGGCTAATACAGGCTTCATTTAGCCCACTCTCCATAGATTGAATCTTCTCAATCACCGCACCCACAAGGGCATGGTGTTCATCGACGACGGAGGCGCTTTTCAGCGCCGCCAATAAAGTATCCAGCACCTCTGGTTGGACAGAGGTTGCCGGTGGAACAGGTACACCCCCTCTAGCAGAGGGAGACCACCTGCCTGACTCTGGAACCATATTGGTCTCTGGAATAGCGTCCGGCTGGGGGCCAAATTCAAGATGGCTCCTGCCGATGACGCCCATGGGAGCCTTCTCTCGCGTGTGTCCGGCCCCTGAAGTTTGACCTCCTGGCGCCACTTTGGCAATCTCCCCCTTGGCCTGGGTACTCCTGGGACAAAGCCTTGGTGTCATTCACATGTTTGGGGGAAGGTGCCTTCGGGGGTGTCCCGCTCTCCATATTGTCCGAGCCTAGCAAATCCTCCGACGAGGATTGCTCCGCGCGGGACCTCGCTGGACTGCAAAAAGTATGGCCCAGATCAAGATATTGTGCCATGATAAGTCTAGACGCATAAACGTGTTCGGATTTCATATATTCACGAGTTCACCAGGGGCTGAGCCCTAGGATCCCACTCCGAGCTGCTATCAGCGGTGGTGGACTCCTCTGGAAGAAGAGTTTTTCCCTTCTTAGGCGACTTGGCCTCCAACGATGCGGAGGATGTCCTTTTCTTTCTTCCCCCACTAGGGATTTATCCTCCTCCTCATCCTCTTCGGGGGAAGAATGGGCATTGGAATATTCAGATATCGTGTCCGAGGAGCCATGACAACGGAGGCTGCCCCTGGTCTTCTTGGCCTCTTTCTCGGCCTTCTTCTTTGGCGCCTGTAGGGCGCCGGGACCAGCATCTTCGTTAGAAGCGGGCCGGTCGGTTCTTTAGGTAGTGGGGCCAGACAGTAGATCCGCCCCGCCTTCTTCGTCCAGCCCTAGGAGAGTTGTGGAAAACACATTAAGCATTTCGCTTGGGTTATGCGAATAAAACTTATAATGGCTTACCGAACTTGCGGGTGGGACAGGTGGTACCCGCGGTCCACGGCTGAGTCCAGCCATGATTTGCCGGACTTAAAAAGCACCCTCCAGATATCTTTGTGTGAGGAGCCAAAGAGCTCTCGCAGGGTCTGGTGCTTGGCCGGGTCGAATTCCCATAAATTGCAAGCCCGGTGTTGACAAGGAAGGATTCGGCAAGCTAACATCACCTGGACTACATTGACAAGTTTGATATCCTTGTCTTCCATATTCTTGACGCGCGTCTGAAGTACTGACAGCTCGTCGGACAAAGACCAATCCAGGCCCTTCTTGGCCCAGGACGTAAGCCGTAGGGGGGCTTCGGATCAGAATTCAGGAGCGGCGGCCCATTTCGTGCCGCGCGGCTCAGTGATGTAAAACCACTCCTGCTACCACTCTTTGACGGAATCATTGAAAGTACATGTTGGCCATGTGACGTTGGGCATCTTGCTCACCATGGCGCCTCCGCACTCGGCGTGCTCTCCACCCACTAGGCTTCACATTAAAGATCTTCAGCCATAAGCCGAAGTGTGGTGAGATGCGGAGAAAGGCCTCGCACACGACGATGAACATCGAGATGTTGAGGAAGGAATTGGGGGATAGATCATGAAAATCGATCCCATAGTAATACATGATGCCGCGAACGAATTGGTGGAGGAGAAACCCCAGCCCACGGACAAAATGAGGGAGGAAAACAACCCTCTCATGGGGTTCCGGATTAGGGACGATCTATCCTGCCGTCGGGAGACGGTGACTGATTTTCTGGGCCAGGTACCCAGCCTCCCGAAGCCTTTTGATATCCTTCTCCCGGACGGTGGAGGCCATCCATTTGCCTCCTGCTCTGGATACAAACATTTTCGGAGGACCTTTGTGGTCGGAAAGGACGAACGCTTGGGCGTTGGGGCTCGAGCATAGGGGAATGGATAAGCAGAAGGAGAAGGCGTGGGTGAAAAAGGGGAGTCCTTATCTCCTTATAAAGGCGGCAGGGATCCAGCGCCTCCTCACTTGCCTGGTAAACTCGCTTATTCCCCAAGCATCGCGCTAAAGACGCGGTTGGATTACCCATACTCGTATTGATGAGAATCCCGAGATAGGGGGAAACGATCTCTGCTTCAATACGACATGCCCATAAAACCGCCTCGCGACGTGCGCAGTAGTTGGTTAGGGAGAACGGTTTGAATAAAGACCGGATCATGGCATGGTGTCATGTTGGGAAAAGTTGTCAGCGGATTGGATTTGTTGAATATTTTACTCTCTACGGTGGTATGTGGAATTTGTTTTGCAGAGCCGGACACGATCCTTGTGTTCAAAATCTTCTATGGAGTATTCGGGGAAGGAACCCGCCTTGCAATGCCGAAGACAATCTGCGCGCCGGACTCATCGTCATTGAAGCCTGGTTCAGGGGCTACTGAGGGAGTCCTGGATTAGGGGGTCCTCGGACAGCCGGACTATATACTTTGGCTGGACTGTTGGACTATGAAGATACAAGATTGAAGACTTTGTCCCGTGTCCGGGTGGGACTCTCCTTTGCGTGGAAGGCAAGCTTGGCAATTCGGATATGTAGATCTCCTCCCTTGTAACCGACTCGTGTAACCCTAGCCTCCTCTGGTGTCTATATAAACTGGAGGGTTTAGTCCATAGGACAGGAACAATCATAATCATAGGCTAGCTTCTAGGGTTTAGCCTCTACGATCTCGTGGTAGACCAACTCTTGTAATACTCATATCATCAAGATCAATTAAGCAGGAAGTAGGGTATTACCTCCATCAAGAGGGCCCGAACCTGGGTAAACATTGTGTCCCCCGCCTCCTGTTACCATCAGCCTTAGACGCACAGTTCGGGACCCCCTACCCGAGATCCGCCGGTTTTGAAACCGGCATACGTGTCTGTCACCGACTTTATATTCATGTCCACTTATTCCATTTGTCGGTGTTCACACTTTTTCATTGTATCATCCATGCTTAGATTTATTTTCTTGCTTTCTTCTTGTGTGTTTGAAAAACTTTAGAAAAACCAAAAAATTAGTTGTAGCTAGTTTACTTTCTATGCATGCTTAGCTGTAGTATTAAAAAGAAAATTCAAAAAGACCTCCTTGTTCTTCTTTTGCTTGTTGGGAGCTTTCCCGTGTAAATAGTTTTTCTCGTTTTTTCCCCTTATGTGCTTGCTAAAGAAAACCAAAAAACCCAAAAATATTTCAGTGTGTTTCTCTGAATTTCTTTTCTTTTTATTCGAGTTGTACCGAGGAGAAGACCACGATGAAAATGTTGAGTGGCTCTCATATGAATAATTGTTGAACTAATAAAGATCCCATTTTACCTTGTCTTCTCCTATTGAATAAAATGTTTGCAGATTCCAGCTTAGTCCATGGCACTCTTGCACTATTATTATTTTCATATCATTCGGTCATGCAAGTGAAAGGCAATAATGACGACATTCGATGAACTGGCCGTGGCAAAGAGAAACTGGTATGAACTCGACTTGTCCTGTCTGTGTAAATATGTTTAACCTAGTGCCCATGATTCAGCCCGTTATGATTAAACATGTTTGCAATGACAATTAGAGATTATAGTTTCTCATGCCATGCATAAGTAGCTGGGAGTTAATAATGATTTATCTTGGATATCAACATAGCGTTAAAATGATTGTGATGTAGTATGATGATATGGTATCCTCCTCTGAATGTTCAAGTGGCTTGACTTGGTACATGTTCATGCATGTAGTTGAATCAAAACCAACATAGCCTCTATAATGTTTATGTTCATGGTGTTCATATCCTACTCATGCTAATGTCCAATGTTACTTACGCATAATGCAGGGTTATGATCGTTGTTGCTCTCTAGATGGCCGCTTCTCAATCTAAATTGCTAGCCTTCGCCAGTACTAAATGGGGATTCTGCTTGTACATCAAAAACCTTGAACCCAGAGTTATTCCAGATGACTCCACCATACCTACCTATATGCGGTATTACCCTGCCGTCCTAAGTAAATTTCCATGTGCCACCTCTAAAAACTTCTAAAAATTATCCGTTTTTGTGCCTGGATCGTTCATGGAACGACAGGAGGTGGTCGATATCTTCCATGCTAAGCGGGTTATTCTCAGGTCGAGTGTTTATTCACTCGCCATCGCACGAGAAAATGGGCGGTAATAGGGATGCCCAGTCCCAAACTGCAAAATACAAAAATAGTTCATCTCTTAAATAATCAAACAAAAACTCCCAATGGAGTCAAAACCTTTACTTTTACCGCTTGGGAACCGCCACTAGCGTGCTTAGCATGGAAGATGTTGATAACTGATGGTCGTGAAGTGAATAAGGAGGGTGCATGTCTCAAAATATCATTTATCTCTGTTTTAAAAAGTGAGCTCTGGCACCTATGCAAATCACTGCTTCCCTTTGCGAAGGGACTTTCTATTTACTTTTATGTTGTGTCATCACCTTCTAAAAAACAAGTGCCAGAAACTGAGTAGAGCAAAGCTATCATGATTTATGCATTGTGTGTAGCTAATGTTGGGTGCATCATGACTGGATCTTTTCTACCATGAATTACAATGTTTAGTCGTTGCTTGAACTTTGGAGGTGCTCTGCATTTATGTTTTGCGGTCTCAGAAAGGGCTAGTGAGATACCACTATTGTCATATTATATCATGGTTGTTTTGACAACGTGTTGTCATTTGAGATATCTTATTATTGCTCGCTACCTGATTATGTCATTGATATGAATCATTATAATCTTTAAGTGTTATTATTGACATGGTTAGTTATAATGTTGGTTGAAAATTTGGGTGTTGTATAAGCTTTTTTATGCAAACAAGAGCAAAAGAGTTCGTAAAAGTTTTTCTTTCTCACTTTCATTTTATCAAATGATTGCTTGAGGACAAGCAAAGGTTTAAGTTTGGGGTTGTTGATACGTCTCCAACGTATCTACTTTTTCTCACACTTTTCCTCTTGTTTTGGACTCTAATTTGCAAGATTTGAATGAAACTAACCCCAGACCGACGCTGTTTTAGTAGAACTACCATGGTGTTGTTTTTGTGCAGAAATAAAAGTTCTCGGAATGGAACGAAACTTTGCGAGGATTTTTTATATCAATAATAAGAATTTATGGAGCCAAGACCCACCAGAGAGGGGCCCCTAGGTGGGCACAACCCACCAAGGCACGCGCCCCTCTCCTGGCACGCCCAGGTAGGTTGTATCCACCTGGTGGCCCCACTGACGACCCCCCTGGTACTATAAATTCACATATTTCCAGAAGAAAAGGGAGACAGAATTATCACGATCCACGAGACGGAGCCACCACCAAGCCCCGTTCTTCCTCAGGAGGGCAGATCTAGAGTCTGTTTGGGGCTCCAGAGAGGGGGATCTTCGTTCTTCGTCATCACCAACCCTTCTCCATCGCCAATTCCATGATGCTCCCCACCGGGAGTGAGTAATTCCTTCGTAGGCTCGCTGGTCGGTGAGGACTTGGATGAGATTCATCATGTAATCGAGTTAGTTTTGTTAGGGCCTGATCCCTAGTGCCCACTAAGTTCTTAGATTGATGTTGTTATGACTTTGCCATGCTTAATGCTTGTCACTTTGGGCCCGGGTGCCATGATTTCAGATCTGAACCGTTTACGAATTCATCATTATATCCATGTTTTAGATCCGATCTTGCAAGTTATAGTCACCTACTACGGTTATGATCCGACAACCCCGGAGTGACAACAATCGGGCCCACTCTCAGTGATGACCGTAGTTTGAGGAGTTCATGTATTCACTATCTGTTAATGCTTTGTTCCGGTTCTCTATTAAAAGGAGGCCTTAATATCCCTTGGTTTCCAATATGGACCCCGCTGCCACGGGAGGGTAGGACAAAAGATTTCATGCAAGTTCTTTTAATAAAGCACGTATGACTATTTACGGAATACATGCCTACATTATATCGATGAACTGGAGCTAGAGCCGTACCGCCCTAGGTTATAACTGTCTCATGATGAATATCATCCAACAAGTCACCGATCCAATGCCTACGAATTTATCCTTATTGATTTTGCTGCGTTACTATTTCTATCATCACTGTTACACTTGCTACAAACTACTGCTATCACTGTTACTGTTACCGTTGTTGCTTGATAACCCACAAGTATAGGGGATCGCAACAGTTTTCGAGGGTAGAGTATTCAACCCAAATTTATTGATTCGACGCAAGGGGAGCCAAAGAATATTCTCAAGTATTAGCACCTGAGTTGTTAATTCAACCTGAAAGTGCGTTATATCGACTAGAGGGGGGTGATTAGGCGATTTTTATAAAAGTCTTCAAAACATGGAAGTTATGAAGACAAACAGTAGAAATAAACCTATTACCCTGCAGCGGAAGGTAGACTACACTAGGCAAGCCATAGTCAAGTATTCAATAGAGTGAAAGCACAATGACTAATAGCTGCAATGTAGTAAGGATCAGGTAGGAAGATATTATGAAGCCAAACAGAACAAGCAGTCACTCAGTGAAGATAAAAGATAGTGCAATCATACAATGACTTCACAAGGAGTAACAGTACGTAAACAGAAGGGAAGGATGAAACCAGTGACTCGTTGAAGACAATGATGTGTTGGACCAGTTCCAGTTGCTGTGACAATTGTACGTCTGGTTAGGGCGGCTAGGTATTTAAACCTAAGGACACACAGTCCCGGACACCTAGTCCTGAACAAGCAGCTCAGGACACCCAGTCCTCACCGTATTCCCCTTGAGCTAAGGTCACACAGACCTCGCCCAATCACTCTGGTAAGTCTTCAAGGTTGTAACGCCCTCGATGCGGCTATATCTCCCATGTGTCGAAGCACGACTTAGAGGCATAACCGCATTGAAAGCAATGTCGCAAATGAGGTAATCTTCACACAACCCATGTAATACATAAGGGACAGAGATACATAGTTGGCTTACAATCGCCACTTCACAACAATTACATGAATAAAGCATTACATCATCCAGATACAATCAAGGTCCGACTACAGAACCAAAATAAAAGAAGACTACCACAATTGCTACACAGGTCCCCGATCGTCCCAACTGGGCTCCACTACTGATCAACTAGAATGAAACAACACACAGGACAAGATCTTCATCGAGCTCCTCCTGAGCTTGGTTGCGTCACCTGCTCGGTAACATCGGCACCTGCAAACTGGTTTTGGAAGTATCTGTGAGTCACGGGGACTCAGCAATCTCACACCCTCGCGATCAAGACTATTTAAGCTTATGGGTAAGGTAAAAGGTATGAGGTGGAGCTGCAGCAAGCGACTAGCATATATGGTGGCTAACTTATTCGCAAAAGAGAGCGAGAAGAGAAGGCAAAAGCACGGTCGAACAACTATGATCAAGAAGTGATCCTAGAACAACCTACGTCAAGCATAACTCCAACACCGTGTTCACTTTCCGGACTCCGCCGAAAAGAGACCATCACGGTTACACACGCGGTTGATGCATTTTAATTAAGGTCAACTTCAGGTTTTCTACAACCAGATATTAACAAATTCCCATCTGCCCATAACCGCGGGCACGACTTTCGGAAGTTCAAATCCCTGCAGGGGCGTCCCAACTTAGCCCATGACAAGCTCTCACGGTCAACGAAGGAATAGACCTCCTCCCGAGACATTCTGATCAGACTCGGTATCCCGGTTCTACAAGACATTTCGACAGGGTAAAACTAAACCAGCAACACCGCCCGAATGTGCCGACAAATCCCGATAGGAGCTGCACATATCTCGTTCTCAAGGCACACTCAGATGAGCTCTCCATACAACTAAAACCAAACCTCGAGTTTCCCCGAGGGGGCGCTGCACAGGACTCTAGTTTGGACCAACACTCGGAGGAGCACTGGCCCGGGGGGGTAAAATAATGATGACCCTTGGGCTGGCCGACCCAAGGGAAAGAAAAGGCTAGGTGGCGAATAGTAAAACCAATGTTGGGCATTGCTGGAGAAGTTTTAATTCAAGGCGAACTGTCAAGGGGTTCCCATTATTACCCAACCGCGTAAGGAACGCAAAATTCGGGAACATAACACCGATACGACAGAAATTAGGGCGGCAAGAGTGGAACAAAACACCAGGCATAAGGCCGAGCCTTCCACCCTTTACCAAGTATATAGATGCGTTAATTAAATAAGATATATTGTGATATCCCAACAAGTAAACATGTTCCAACAAGGAACAACATCTCCATGTTCCAACAAGGAACAAACTTCAATCTTCACCTGCAACTAACAACGATATAAGAGGGGCTGAGCAAAGCGGTAACATAGCCAATCAACGGTTTGCTAGGACAAGGTGGGTTAGGGGCTTGGTTCAACAACATGGGAGGCATGACAAGCAAGTGGTAGGTATCGCAGCATAGGCATAGCAAAAGAGCAAGCAACTAAGCAAGCAAAGATAGAAGTGATTTCGAGGGTATGGTCATCTTGCCTGAAATCCCGCAAGGAAGAAGAACGAGTCCATAAAGAAGACAAACGGAACGTAGACGAACGGGTCCTCACAAACACGACGTTACCGGAACCAACCCGAAGAAGCAAACACCGGAAAGAAGCACACAACATAGTAAACAACCATCACATCAACATGGCATGATGCACAACCAAGTATGATGCATGTCTGGTTTAATGAAGCATGGTATGGCAAAGTGCACAAACAAAACTACAAATTAAATGAAGCTCAATATGCAACGAGTTGCATATTGATGAAACACTACATGACTTATTTAGTTCTCTCTCGGTTATGTACCCAACAATATTAAATGTTGTTAAACATGGCAAGAGGTGAAGCATATGAAAACTACCTATCTAGAAAAGTTTAAATGAGGCCGGAACAACGAACAACAATTCCAGTAAATCCCCATATGCATTTAGCAATAGTGAACAACAATTGAAACCATTTTAAATGTTGTTATCATGATGCGGATGCCATGTTCAAGTTTATAGCAATTGACAAGAGCATTATAAAGCATTTGTCACCGTGGTGGAAGGAAAAGGGGTGCCACGGCAACGATAACGAAAACGGTGCCACGGCAGCGTTCCGGTTCCGGTAACTCGATTGAGATACCGATGCAAAGGAGAAGTGTGCGGATGTGTGCAAAAGATGGTGGGGCGCTCCCGGATTCCGGGTGTCCCACGAGTTAGTGGCATGGAAAACGGGTGACAATATGGACACGGTGCAGACAAAGGGTGCATCTCACGAGCGTCGTCTCGGGGTTATACCTTCGAGGTGAGACTTTTCGGAACGGATCAAGTTCTTAGCGGAAGTAGACGGTCTCACCACGTTCGTAGAGGTAGTAGTTGTACTCATGCCGTAGTGGAAGTAGTCGTGCTATCGTTCATTTGTGATCACCGGGACGGTAGTAGAAATAGAGGCACACGACGTCTTGTCGAAAATCACGGCGGCGGTAGTTGTACACACGTGGTAGTCGAACTTGATGGAACCAATGTCCTCGAGGGTAGTCGTGGTACTCGTCGCGTTCCGAAACCGAAGTGGTACTTGGCAATATCCGGGACGGTCTTGACGTTTCGGTGCGGTGTAGTGGTACATGTCAACGGTCATCGTCGTACTTCGTTCCGGTCTTGTAGTCATTCTAGGCATCGATGGACCTTCGAGGTACTTGCGTATCCAAAGGGGTACTTGGCGATCGATGGACGTCGTGGTACTTGATGGTCCGGGTCTTGGTGTATCCAAAACGGTCATCAGTGATGGAACTTGGCGAAACCCAGGGACGCTCAGGTCTGTGCGGGACTTGGTCTTGCTGTCCAGTACAGAGAGTTGCGGGTCTTGGCGTCCATGCGACCGACAGCGAAGGCACGCGAACCAGCAACAGGGGGCTGCCGAGGTGGCGACCATGTGGCTGTCACGGTCGCACGCAGCGCATCACAGGGAGATGACGAAGGCCTCGGTCATGAACGCTCGAACGTTGAAGGAGGGAGGGGCCGACGGTGTCGGGGCTGCATCTTGGCGATCCAGTGACAGCAGGGGATGGAGCTCGATCGAGGCGGAGCAGCGGTAGGTGGCGAATGGAGGTGCAGGAAGGTGGGGTCACGAGCAACCATGGCCCCAGCGAGGGGGTCGGGCGCGAGGCTCCTGTGGCGGCCATGGTTCCACGAGCTCGCGGACGGAGCTGCGGCACGAGAGGAGAAGCAGGGCGCGGGCACAGGGACTTGGCGCGGCGGCGGCTTCCCGAGGCGGATGAAGGAGGAAGTAGATGGACGGCCACGGCGGCGCTAGTCGCCGGCCTCAGGCCGCGTGACCCGTGGGCAGGCAGCGAGGGCGAGGAAGGCAGCACGCTCGAGGAAGGGCCGTCACGGGCGAGCGGTAGTGGCATGGGACGCGCGGCGGCGAGTGTTCATGGCCATGGGGATTGGGACCCGCCCCTGGTCGTGCTGAGAAGGTGAGGGAGGAAGTGAGAGGAGGGAGGCGCGAGAGGAAGAGGCAGGCGGTCTGTGGGCGTAGAGCAGAGCAGCAAGGGAACGAGAGGGAGATGGGGACGAGCCGATGCTCTCTGGCGGCGGAGGGAGAGGGGATCGGGAGAGGGGGAGAGGCTGAGCGAGGCTAGGGTTGCGGGGGAAGCTTTACTGGGCCTTAGGGAGGCCGGCCCAGGGAGAGGAAAGGCTGCGCCTAGGGAGGTCGGCGGCTGGCCTAGTGGAGGTTTGGGCCGAAAGTGGATGGGCCCTAGAGAGGCCTGGGTCTCTCTTCTCCCTTAAGTCTTAAAAAAACCTTCTAGAAATCAGAAAACCGCAAAGAAAGAAAGGAAAGGAAAGAAAGGATTAGAGGAAGGATTTGGGCATGCGGAATATTTTTCCGGACTCGCAAAAATATGCTCGTTCCGAGAAAATAGAAAAGGCCATGATAGAAAGATTTAAATTCAAACTCATTTGATTTAAATTCAAATGATTTGAATGGGAAGTGGGTGATAGGAGGTCCAAAAATGTTCGGATACTTGGTGGAGCTCCAGAAAATAGAGAAAAGATATATAGGAAAGATAGAGGCCAAGAGTTGTGATAACTACAGCATTGGGATTTTTTGCAAGTGTGTTATGGTGAATTTCAAATTAAAGAAATATTTTAATATAGCTCCCTACTACCGGGAGGATATGTTATAAAGAGAATCACCATGTGAATTCCCTCGATTTAAATGGATCGGAGATCCATGCAATTTATTTAGTTGAGTTGCAACAATTAATGATATGATGGCATGATGACATGATGCAATGCAAAAAATAAAAGGGCTGGCACAAATGGAACACACGGCGAAACCCGGAACATATGGAAGTCTTCTCGAGCATCAGTCTCGGGGCGTCACAAAGGTAGACTCCCAAACCTTCACAGACTTCGTTCACCGGCGATCCACAATGTCTCTTGGATGCTCAGAACGCAACGCCTAACCGGCTGGAGGATGCACAGTCCTCAAGTGTAATAAGTCTTCAGATCACACAGACAAGACGACTTAAGTGATGCCTAATTCTCTTTGGCTCTGGGTGGTTAGGGCTTTATCCTCGCAAGGAATTCTCTCTCTCAAAGGCTTCAAGGTGGGTTGCTCTTAAACGACAAAAGCCGTACTCTGAATCTGAGCAGCCAACCATTTATGGTTGTAGGGGGTGGGCTATTTATAGCCACTAGGCAACCCGACCTGATTTGTCTGAAATGATCTTGGGTCACTAAGGAACTGACACATGTTCCAACGGTCAGATTTCAAACTCACACGGCAACTTTACTTGGGCTACAAGCAAAGCTGGCTTGTCTGACTCTGGACAAGATTCGCTCTCATAGTCTTCACTCGAAGACATAGGTTTTGTTTAAGCATCACTTCAGTCATTCTGACTGGTTCTCTTGGACCCCACTTAACAGTACGGTGGTTCCTATGACTCAACACAGAAGAAAAAGAGCTACGAAAGATCTAAGTCTTCGAGCTCCATAGGCTTCATGCGGTGTCTTCTCTTGTCATAGTCTTCAATGTGAATATCTTCATATACCACCTTTGACATCAATGTCTTCATACATTTTTAGGGGTCATCTCTGGTAGGAAAACCGAATCAATGAGGGACTTCTACCTGTGTTATCCTGCAATTCTCACAAACACAATAGTCCCTCAACTAGGTTTGTCGTCAATACTCCAAAACCAACTAGGGGCGGCACTAGATGCACTTACACAACCACACCCGGAAACTTAATATCTGTAGCAAAGTGTTTAGTAGCAAAGTAATATGATAGTGGTGATAACGGTAGCAAAAGGTAACAATAGTAAAAGTAATATTTTTGGTATTTTAAAGTGATGATAGCAATAGCAACGGAAAAGTAAATAAGCGAAGCACAATATATGGAAAGCTCGTAGGCAATGGATCGGTGATGGAGAATTATGTCGGATGCGGTTCATCATGTAATAGTCATAACCTAGGGTGACACGGAACTAGCTCCAGTTCATTGATATAATGTAGGCATGTATTCCGAATATAGTCATACGTGCTTATGGAAAAGAACTTGCATGACATCTTTTGTCCTACCCTCCCGTGGCAGCGGGGTCCTTATGGAAACTAAGGGATATTAAGGCCTCCTTTTAATAGAGAACCGGAACAAAGCATTAACACATAGTGAATACATGAACTCCTCAAACAACGGTCATCACCGGTAAGTATCCCGATTATTGTCACTTCGGGGTTAACGGATCGTAACACATAATAGGTGACTATAGACTTGCAAGATAGGATCAAGAACACTCATATATTGATGAAAACATAATAGGTTCAGATCTGAAATCATGGCACTCGGACCCTAGTGACAAGCATTAAGCATAGCAAAGTCATAGCAACATCAATCTCAGAACATAGTGGACACTAGGGATCAAACCCTAACAAAACTAACTCGATTACATGATAGATCCCATCCAACCCATCACCGTCCAGCAAGCCTATGATGGAATTACTCACGCACGGTGGTGAGCATCATGAAATTGGTGATGGAGGATGGTTGATGATGACGATGGCGATGGATTCCCCTCTCCGGAGCCCCGAACAGACTCCAGATCAGCCCTCCCAAGAGGGTTTAGGGCTTAGCGGCGGCTCCATATCGTAAAACATGACTTCTCTCTAATTTTTTTCTCATTGAAACTCAATATATGGAGGTGGAGTTGGAGTCGGAGACGCAACAGGGGACCCACGAGGTAGGGGCGCGCCCTAGGGGGGCAGGCGCGCCCCCCACTCTCGTGGCAAGACGGTGGGCCCCCTGGCCTTCATCTTTGGCGGGTATTTTTCTTATTTTCTGAAAAGTGTCTCCGTGAAGTTTCAGGTCATTCCAAGAACGTTTGATCCTGCACATAAATAACATCATGGTAGTTCTGCTGAAAACAGCGTCAATCCGGGTTAGTTCCATTCAAATCATGCAAGTTAGAGTCCAAAACAAGGGCAAAAGTGTTTGGAAAAGTAGATACGTTGGAGACGTATCAACTCCCCCAAGCTTAAACCTTTGCTTGTCCTCAAGCAATTCAGTTGACAAACTGGAAGTGATAAAGAAAAACTTTTACAAACTCTGTTTGCTCTTGTTGTTGTAAATATGTAAAGCCAGCATTCAAGTTTTCAGCAAAGATTATAACTAACCACATTTGCAATAACACATAGGTCTCAAGTTTACTCATATCAATAGCATAATCAACTAGCGAGCCATAATAATAAAACTCGGCTGACAACACTTTCTCAAAACAATCATAATATGATATAACAAGGTGATATCTCGCTAGCCCTTTCTGAGACCGCAAAACATAAATGCAGAGCACCTTTAAAGACCAAGGACTGACTAGACATTGTAATTCATGGTAAAAGAGTTCCAGTCAAGTCATACTCAATGTAAACTAACAGTAATGAATGCAAATGACAGCGGTGCTCTCCAACTGGTGCTTTTTAGGAACAGGATGATGACCCAGCATAAAAGTAAATAGAGAGGCCCTTGGTAAAGGGAAGCATGGATTTGTAGAGGTGCCAGAGCTCGGTTTTGAAATAGAGGTGAATAATATTTTCAGTGGTATACTTTCATTGTCAACATAACAACCAAGAGATGGCGATATCTTCCATGCTACACACATTATAGGCGGTTCCCAAACAGAATGGTAAAGTTTATGCTCCCCCTTCCACCACAAGCATCAATCCATGGCTTGCTCAAAACAACGAGTGCCTCCAACTAACAAGAGTCCCAGGGGGAGTTTTGTTTGCAATTATTTTGATTTAGTTTGCATAAAGCATGACACTGGGCATCCCGGTGACCAGCCATTTATCTCGTGAGTGAGGAGCGGAGTCCACTCCTCTTGAGAATAACCCACCTAACATGGAAGATACAGACAACCCTAGTTGATACATGAGCTATTCGAGCACACAAAACAGGATATTTATTTGAAGGTTTAGAGTTTGGCACATACAAATTTACTTGGAACAGCAGGTAGATACCGTATATAGGTAGGTATAGTGGACTCATGTGGAATAACTTTGGGGTTTAAGGAGTTTTGATGCACAAGCAGTATTCCCGCTTAGTATAGGTGAAGGCTAGCAAAAGACTGGGAAGCGACCAGCTGGAGAGCGACAACAGTCATGAACATGCATTAAAATTAATCAACACTGAATACAAGCATGAGTAGGATATAATCCACCATGCACATAAGTATCGTGAAGGCTATGTTGATTTTGTTTCAACTACACATGTGAACATGTGCCAAGTCAAGTCACTTAAATCATTCAGAGGAGGATACCACCCTATCATACCACATCATAACCATCTCAATAGCATGTTGGCACGCAAGGTAAACCATTATTACTCATAGCTAATCAAGCATGGCACAAGAAACTATGATCTTTAGTTGTCATTGCAAACATGTTTATTCATAATAGGCTGAATCAGGAACGATGAACTAATCATATTTACAAAAACAAAAGATGTCGAGTTCCTACCAGCTTTTCTCATCTCAACCAGTCCATCATATATCATCATAATTGCCTTTCACTTGCACGACCGAACAATGTGAATAATAATAGTGCACGTGCATTGGACTAAGCTGGAATCTGCAAGCATTCAATAAACAGGAGAAGACAAGGCAATATGGGCTCTTTTGTTAGATCAACATTTATGCATATAAGAGCCACTTCAACAATTTAATCATGGTCTTCTCCTATCGACCCCCAAAGAAAAGAAAAGAAATAAAACTATTTACACGGGAAAGCTCCCAACAAGCAAAAGAAGAACAGGAAATCTTTTTGGGTTTTCTTTTTAATTACTACTACAAGCATAGAATTTAAACTAACTAAAAGTTACAACTAATTTTTTTTGTTTTTTCTTAAGGTTTATTGAACACACAAGAAGAAGGCATAAAAAGGAAATTAAACTAGCATGGATGATACAATGAAAAAGTATGAGCACCGACATCTAGCAATGAGTGTGTGAGCATAAATGTAATGTCGGTGGGAAATACGTACTCCCCCAAGCTTAGGCTTTTGGCCTAAGTTGGTCTATGGCCACGGCTGGCTTGGCGGATATCCATAATAATAGTTGTTGGGGTCGTACAGTGATGCAACAGCTATCGCTTGCTGAGCTGCAGCGTGGCGACGAGCGGCCTCCTCTCTCCTCTCGTACTCATCTGCCTCCTCTCTGGTAATAGTATACACTACAAAAAAAAGACACATCCGTAACATTTTGGGCCAAACGAAATTTTTTTCTGTCATACATATGACACTTCTATGACGATAATTGTGACAAAACCCGGTATCATCATAGATGTGGTGGGCTCCTACTTCTATGACAAAAAATCATAACAGAAAATGGGCGTTTCGTCCTGGGCGGGCCGGAGACGCAGTTGCATGACATTCTTTGGGCCGTCCATGATGGAAAAAACCATGGTAGAAGCAAGGGGGGATTTCGGGGAGTTCCCGATTACGGTGGGAGGTCGGGGGCCGAGCGATGCACGTTTCTCTCGTACACGTACGCGCGTGTGTGCGAGGCGTTGGCTCTAACTGAACCCGAGTGAGGCGTTGGGCTCTAACTGAACCCGAGTGATTGCACTGCAGGCTATGCGTTACTAAACCCGAGCGATCGATCAATGGCTGTTAACTGAACCCGATCGAGCAATTCCTTCACTACTGCTGCTAACTGAAGCCGATCGATGGGATGAACAGTGAGCATTGCGGGGGGTTTGGATGAACAGTGAGGGGTGGCGTTGCCTCTGGATGAACAGGACCCCGTGTGGTGGAGGGCTGGATAAACAGTAGACGGTGGAGGGGTGCCCGTGGAGGGGTGGATGAACAGGACCCCGTGGTGTGGAGGGCTGGATGAACAGTAGACGGTGGAGGGGTGGTTGAACAGGACCCGTGGTGTGGAGGGCTGGATGAACAGTAGATGGTGGAGGGGTGCCCGTGGAGGGGTGGTTGAACAGGACCCCGTGGTGTGGAGGGCTGGATGAATAGTAGATGATGGAGGGGTGGTTGAACAGTAGCCGATGGAGTAGCGCGCGGTGGAGGCTGGATGAACAGGAGCCCGTGGAGGCTGGATGAACAGGAACCCGTGGAGGCTGGAGGAGGTCGACGGTGGAGATGAACAGTATCCCGTGGAGTCCCGTTTTGCGGGACACCACACCCCTCCCGATGAACAGGACCCTCGTTTCGACCATAGCGCTCCAACACAAGTCTATTTCGTCTGTTTTGCGGTACGCCACACCCTCCCGATCAACAGGACCCCCGTTTCAACCGTAGGAGGTCCGTTTCCTCCGTTTTGCGGTACGCCAGACCCCTCCCGATGAACAGGATCCCATTTTGAACGTGGCCGGTCGAACACAAGGCCGTTTCCTCCGTTCTGCGGTACGCCAGGCCTTGTTTCCATCGCCTGTTCCGTCCAAGCCCTTCCGATGAACACGACGCATTCCGTTGCCTCCCCATGAACACGACACATTCCGTTGCCTCCCCATGAACACGACGCATTCCGTTGCCTCCCCATGAACACGCTGATGACGCTGTTTCTCCGTTCTGACCCAGCCATGTACACGAGCCCTGGCCGTACGTATGCACGAGTAGGTGTTCGAGACCCCGCCCGTATGTAGACATATGTGGTCGTATTTTCTTTCTTGCACCTTGGCCGCTGTACGTACGTGTAAATGTTGCATGCGCGCCTCTACTATGACACGTGCGCGCCTCTACTGCGACACGTGCACGCCTCTACATCGACCAGTATGTACGTACACGTTCGTGACCAGAATGACAACGCTATGTACGCTTCGACCAGGTGGGTCCCGACTGTCAGGCACTTCCTTGCCTGCGAAGATGTAGCTGGTCGGTCCCAGCAGTCAGGGGGCGAATCATTTTTTTGCCCGGACGCACTTCCTTGCATGCGAAGATGTAGCTGGTGGGTCCCAGCAGTCAGGGGGAAACATTTTTTCACGAAATACAGTGGCCCGTCCAGTGGGTCCTAGCTGTCAGGTGGAGGAATCATTATTTTCCGCGTAATAAGGAGGCACTTCCTTGCTGCGGCCATGGACCCAGCTGTCAGCCTCTCCACGTACATTCCACGTCTGATGGAAGTCATTCCTTGACCACGTTGACCACGCCGCGCCGAGAGCACCAGGGCGGTGGACGACGGCGAGGCCTAGGAAGGGGACGACATGTAGGCAGGGAAGACTCGGCAGTTGTTTCCCACGCGGAGGGGAGTATGACTGTACGAGGGTTTACTGGTTCGTCTGCCATCGCCGGAGAATAACAGCAGGTGTGGGTGAGTAGAGGGATAGCTAGGCCAGTGATGGGAGTACGGTCGGGCGGTGAGGCCTGCGCTGCAGCACAGCCGACCGCGAGGAGGAGGGAGCAGGCAGTCCTGCCAGCGCTTGTTTGAGCGGCTGGAGCGGGAAGAGTAGAGATTGAAGAAGCATGACGGCCGTTGGATGGACATCCAACAGTCAGTGCTTGTGCGTCAACTTTTTTTTAGGAAAGCCTCAAATCTGTGGAAAATAGCATACAACCCATCTGCCATTATTTCTAATAATTTACAGCCCATTTGCTAATTCTTAAGGTTTTTTTGGAGCCCATATTATTTTTGTTAGCATTACAACCCATATTGTGGCAACGGTTCAAAAATTATACGAAATTTTCAATATTTCCGTGCAGTCTGAACTGTTTTAAATCCCGAAATTTCGACTCACATTCAAACTGATTATAAAAATAAATGTATATCAATATAAAATCCAACAAATTCTCCACGCATAAAAATTAATGTAATTTAAAATCTTGAAATAAAAAAAGATATTTGAAACTAATTGCCGGTTTGATGTGTTTTAAAAATGTACAACCCATTTGTCATTACTGATGGGCCATTTTCTCGGCCAGCCGAATGAAAGCGCTCCTCGTCTTGAAAGATTTGCAGCCGAACAGGCCTGACAAAGTGACTTACTTGGCAAATCACAAAAAAACTAGGCTGTGGCCGTGGACCCAGCTATCAGCCTCTCCACGTACAGTACTGTTCCGATGGAAGTCGTTCCTTGACCACGTTGACCACGCCGTGCGGAGAGCACCACGGCGGTGGACGACAGTGAGGCCTAGGAAGGGGACGACGCGGCAGTGGAAGCCCGCGCGGAGAGGACTACGAGGGTTCACTGGTTCGGCTGCGGTGTGAGGCTGCCGTCGCCGCAGGGCTTGGCCAGCGGTGGGAATAGTAGGGGGCAGTGAGGCCTCTATGGCAGCACAGCCGGCCACGGGAGGCAGGAGCATGCGGCACGACCGACGCTGCTTTGGGCGGCTGGAGCAAGAAGACCAGAGGTTGAAGAAGCACTACGGTCGTTGGATGGACATCGTACGGTCACTGGAGCTAGAATCGTTCATATTGACTAAGTTGACAAATCACTTCGTCCCCGTCAACTTAGTAGGACCACAAGTCAGCCTCCCAGCAAGGTGGGTCCCAGCTAGCCAGGGGAGTATTCTTTTTTGTGCGTAATAAGGAGGGACTTCCGGTGGGTCTGAGCTGACAGCGGGGGGAACGTTTTTTCACGAAATATGACGGCCCGTGTGGTGGGTCCCAGTAGTCAGGGGGAAACGATTTTTTTCGCAAAATACTGGTGGCCCATCCGGTGGGTCCCGCTGTCAGGTGGAGGAATAATTATTTTCCGCGTAATAAGGAGGCACTTCCTTGCGGCTGCCGTGGACCCAGCTGTCAGCCTCTCCACGTATAGTACTCTTTCGATGGAAGTCGGTCGTTGACCACGTTGACCACGCTGCGCCGAGAGCACCAGGGCGGTGGACAACGGCGAGGACTAGGAAGGGACGACTCGGAGCCGGGGAAGACGCAGTAGTGGATGCCCACGCGAAGAGGAGTATGAGGGTTCACTGGTTCGGCTGCGGTGTGAGGCTGTCGCCGCCGCAGAATATCAGGGGGTGTGGGTGAGTAGAGGGATGGCCTGGCCATCGTTGGGAGTAGTAGGGGCTATGAGGCCTCCGCGGCATCATAGCCGGCCACGGGAGGCAGGAGCACGCGACACGACCGACGCTGGTTTGGGTGGCTAGAGCAAGAAGACCAGAGGTTGAAGAAGCACTACGGCCATTGGATGAACATCGTACGGTAACAGGAGCTAGAATCATTTATATTGACTAAGTTGACAAAGCCCTCCGTCCCCGTCAACTTGGTAGGCCCACAAGTCAGCCTCCCACTATGCTCGGTTCCAGCTGGCAAGGGGAATATTCATTTTTTTGTGCGTAATAAGGAGGCACTTCCTTGCGTGCGAAGATAGCTGGTGGGTCCGACATGTCAGCGGGGGGCACTTTATTTTGCGAAATACAAAGGCCCTTCCGGTGGGTCCCAGATGTCAGGTGGAGGAATCATTATTTTGTGCGTAATAAGGAGGCATTTCCTTGTGTGCGGCCGTGGACCCAGCTGTCAGCCTCTCCACGCACAGTATACTTCCGATGGTGTCGTTCATTGACCACGCCGCACCGAGCGCATCCAAGGTGGTGGACGATCGCGAGGCCCCGGACAGCAACGAGCCGGAGATGGGAAGACACGGGAGTAGAGTCGCAGACAGAGAGGTGTACGAGGGTTAACTGGTTCTAGTGCGGTGTGGTTCGGCAGTCGGTGGAGAAGAATAGGAGGTGTGGAGGGGTGGAGGGATGGCCTGGCCAACGGTGGAGTAGCGCTTCATAGCGAAGCGTGCTAAGCAGAGCTACTAGCAGCAGGAGGCAGGGGGTGGTCCCGGCGGCGCTGGAGGAAGAAGACGAGAGATTCAAGATGGATGTTGGTCGTTGGATGTAAATCCAACGGCTAACATGTCAGAATCATTTGTTGACTAAATTGACAACGACTTGCATTGGCTTCGACCTATTGGTCCACATTTCAACCTCCAAAAATGTGGCACGTATTCAACTCATTTTTTTAGAATTTACAGTCTTTTTTTGCGCGGTAGAATTTACAGTCAATTTGATCTTTTTTTGAATTATAGCCATTAGCTAGGCTGGGTGAACAAATAATGTAGCGTCCGTGCGGCCCGTTTATTTTATTTCCTAAAAAATTACATGCCATTTGCACTTTCTCAAAATACACGATTTTGCTGGGCTGATTCTAATTATAATGTTGGGTTGGGCCAGCAATGTTATCAAAAAATAAAAAGGGGCTGAGCATTTTGTTATAAATATATTTAAATAATAAGTGATATTATTACATTCGTCCTTAAATCTTACCAAGCTTTTGTACACAATCACTAGGATTTTCGTGCCAAAACAATCCAGGATTTTATTTGTTAAGAAATTATTTTTATAAGTTAATAAGATGTGGGATATTGTTTTCTTACATATGTAAGTATCTGTTAAATATATGATGACAATAAAAATAATATATAATAACATATAAAATAAATTTTTTTAGAAAAACATGGAGCATCTCCTCGGTTCCATTGCTGAGAACGAAACCACAACATATTCTGATACAGCAGCTCAAAGAGCAGTTCGAAAGCAAAGGTAGAAAAGCTACAAACTAGGGGGGTGGATGAACAAGTTCTCTGAATAACACAAATCACCCGAGCGGTGCTAAAGGCAGAGCGGATAGAGCACTCAAATGACACAAGGAGGGTCCAGCGAAGCCTTCATGGTCTTCAGCCGAGGGGCCGTGTCAGCCTGCGGCGACCAGTAAGCAAGCGGAGACACCGGGCTGGAAGGCGTAGCATGGTGGATGTCCCTCTTTTTCGGCGCCAGGTGCCCATCATCTTCATCAGAGATCTTGAGACGAGCCCACGGGTCCAGCCCCAGAGTAGGTCGAGCCTTGTTCAGCCACAAGTGATCGCCAACGGTTTCTGGAGGGATCTTGTTAGGGTTTTCACGAAGCTCATCAACTTGTCCTTGTCCGATCCGGAGGTGAGAATCGCCCAGTTCCTCACCATGTTCCTGATCAACATCTAGACCTGCGGAATGGAAATCCAGGAGGTGTTACTGAAAATCATAGCATTTCTATATTTCCAGAGGCACCAAAGGACAGCTGAGCTAACAGTGTTTAAAACTGAGCACTTTTTGGTAGCAATCCAGAATCTGGCGACAGATTCGAAGGATGAGCCAATCTGATTAGAGAAATATTCCTCAATGTGGGCCCAGAGATGTTTAGCAACTATACATTCAAAAAATAGGTGAGAACAAGACTCTTGGTCCAAGCAGTAAACACAATCAAGGGGTTTGATGATGTGTCTCTTCCTAAGGTTATCCCTAGTCATCAATTTGTTTTTGGAGAGAAGCCAGAGAAATACATGAATTTTAGGGGGAACTCTCAATTTCCAGACAGCATGGATAAACACGGGTTGAACCCCTCTAAAGTTGATAACATGATAGAGGGAGCTGGAGGAATACTTCCCCTTATTGTCTAGCTGCCAAATCAGGGCATCCGGCTCGGTAGTAAAGGTAATGCTTTTGGCAATTTCCTCCAACTGGAACCATTGTTCCATGAGACTATCACTAAAGTTCCTTCTAAAAGAGTGTTTTAGGCATTGACCATCCCAAACTTCATTGACACTTTTGTTAAGCTCATTGCGGACAGAGTAAATAGGCCAAAATTGGACTGCTAGTGGGGATGTGCCAAACCAAGTATCTTCCCAGAACCTGGTTCTGCTCCCATCCCCTATGTTCCATCTATAGCCAAATTTCACAGCATGCATAATAGATTTTTAATCCTTTCCAGAATCTAGAGGTCTTAGGGTTGGAGGAAGGGACAAAAATATTAGGTTTATTTCCTAGGTATTTATGGGCAATAAGAAGCTTCCAGGGTTTCAGGTCTTCCTCATAGAATCTTGTAATCCAAGACCCTAGAAGACAGATGTTAATTTCTTGGAGGTTAGGTATGCCTAGGCCTCCAAAATCTTTTTTCATAGAGACTAGGGCCCAATTAGCAAGGTGTAGCTTCCTATTTCCCTCAAAATCATTCTAGAAGAAATGAGACATCTGAGAATTGATGACATTCACTGCCCATTTAGGGAACTTGAAGAAGGAGAGGAGATACACTGGAATGCTAGCTAAACAAGCTTGTATGAGGATCAATCTACCTCTATAAGAGAGAAGTTTGCCCCTCCACCCAGCAATCCTTTTAATGATTTTATCCGGAAGGGGTTGGATATCCTCTCTCCTCAGTTTATCATAGTGGAGAGGGATACCTAGGTACTTAATGGGGAAGTTACCTTTATTACAGACTAGAATAGAGAGGAAGTCAGCTAACTCCTGATCATCCATGTTGATAGGGACGAGTTCACTTTTAGAGTAGTTGATTCTCATGCCTGAGACTTGTTCAAACCAGGTTAGAACAGTTTTCAGATTGCTAGCATGTGTGGAGTCATTGTCTAAGAAAAGGATGGTATCATCTGCATATTGAAGGCAGATGATGCCACCAGGGCAGACCTCAAGGCAGAGCCCTGCAATCAGACTATGATCAGCAGCTTTGCTCAGCATTTTAGTAAGAACAAAAGCTGGGAGATGGGGTCACCTTGCCTAAGGCCTTTACCAGCAAGGAAAAAATCACTTTCACAGTTATTTAACTTGACCCCAACAGACCCCCCATGAGTAAGTTGCTGGATCCAACTCTCCTCTATGAAAGGCTTGGAAAAGATCTAAGAGATCATTTTTCACCAAGTCCCAAAAATGTTGGTAAAACAAGAAGGGAATCCCATCAGGACCAGGAGCCCCATCAGGATAAGAGCTAAAAATGGCTTACTTCACCTCTGTCTCTGAAAAAGGGGCTTCTAGCAGCTCATTTTCAGCAGGAGAGACTTTTTCAGAAGCAGAGAAAAAATTGTTTTGTAGAGAGAACCCAGAAGGGTTTTCTTTCTTAAGCAGGTCTTTGTAGAAGTCATTAGCCACTTTCAGCATCTCATCTACCTCAGTAATAGGGCCATTAGGGCCATCAAGGGAGTGAATGAGGGTTTTCCTCCTCCTCTGGTTAGCTACTGCATGGAAGTAAGCAGTATTTCTATCACCCTCCTTAATGTTCCTATCTCTAAACCTTTGTTTGGCTTTGATTTCTTCTTGAAGCCAAATTTTCTTGAGCTCTCCATGGATGAAGTTTAATCTATTAGTCTCAGCCTCAGAGAGGTCAGTGGTTTCTGCCTTAATATCTAGAGAATCAAACTCAAGGAGGAGAAGCCTTTTGTATCTTCTAAGATTAGCTTCCTCATTGGAGTTCCACCCTTTGGTAGTTCTTCTAAATCTCCTGATTTTGATCTGCCAATTTTCTAGGGGGCAGCTGCTCCCAGTAGGCTCATTCCAGATTTTCCTGACTAGCTCAGTAAAATCTTCTCTAAGCAACCACCACTTTTCAAATTTAAAACTATTGATCTTTGGAGTTTGGTTAAGACCAGAGTCCCAGAGCAAAGGAGTGTGGTCACTACCACATCTGGGCAGAGCTCTACAACTAGAAAGGGGAAAGAAACTATCTAATTCCGTGTCACGGAAAATTCTGTCAATGGTGGACATAATCCTGGAGCAGCACTTCCAACATATCTAGCAGGACTGTGGGTTTTCCTTCTGACGGGGCAATTCTCAACTTTATGGGTAACCATTTTGCAGATAAAACAACTCTTGGGCTTGACACATTTATCCAAATGATGCCCTGGTTCCCCACACTTGTAGCAGATCACCTCAGAGTATGCCATAAGGCCCGAAGCAGGGGCAGGAGCAGTTTTCTGGATGTCCTATCTCTTCTTTTGCTGATTCTTGCCTTGAGATTTCCCACTGATCTGAGAGTCAGAACCACCAGCAGATTGATCTTGGGCAATTACAGGAGCCTGCCCAGATTGTGCCCCCATTTGGGGCGGAGGTGGGCCGTACCACTGCCCAACCGGCGCTCCCCCCCATTGTGATAGGGGAAATTCATCGGAGTTCCTGGTTCCTTCTCATCCTCCAGCCAGATGTTGTCTCTCAGGAAGCAGAAATAACCACCAGACAACTCAATTGAAGTAGATTGCAAGTCTAATTTCAATCTTCTACAGGTTTGGGGGACAGGTAAGGTAGGGGATCCACCTGCTCCGGCTCCGGTGGCGTGCTGGTGGGCAGGAGTCCAGTCAAGCATTCCCATCTCGCAGCATGGCATGGATCTCCTGAATTCACTTCTCCTTTCGCCCATCGAACGAACGCAATCGGCGGCTCACTGGGGTGGGGCATCATGTGCTTCTCCGAGAAATCTCCTTCGAAGTAGATCCACAGGGCTAGATTCAGCAGCTCCCAATCCACATGATCCTTGCACATCCGAGCATACCTGCGCGAGTGAGAGAATGGATTCGGTCCCTCCTCGGCTTCCTCCCTTGCAGCTTCCTCTTCTGCTTCCCTCCATTCACGTGTGCACTGGGTCCAGGAGAGAGCGTCGCCACGGATCCGCATCGCCCCCTCCCTCCATCTCCTCCCTCGAGTCTCCCGCAACACCGCCGGTGCGACGGAGTCGAGCGGCTGGAGCATCTGCGGGAAGGCTTTGTAGACATGTGGGAGATGCATCTTGTACATCTGCCTGTCTTCCAGCCATTCCCCCGTGGATATGGCCGACAACTCCATGGGGCGCGTGAGCGGACTTGCTGAGGGGGGCAGGCGCGCCCGGAGTCAGGAGGCGGGGGGTGGCGGCGAGATCTATTTGCCAATTACTCCCTCCTTTTCGGTTTATAGGGCTCAATTCAAAAATCTCACCAACCAAGGTAGATGATGAATGGTGGAATACTTTTTGTAGTTTGCAAAAGCACCTAATTAATGCACTTGTTTTCCTCAAAAAATTATGTTTATCAATGCATAAATTGCAATGCATGCATGCATAAAGTACATGCATTGGTCAATTTTCTCTTAAGACTTGCATGCAATGATTTAATGCACCTTGGAATCTGAACATGTGATGGAAAACAACCAAATTGAACCTTATAAAATGGAAAAGCTAAAATTTTGAGATAAGCCCTATAAACCGAAAAGGAGGGAGTATGTGAACTAAACAGTCAACATATAAAATAATTTAAATATATATAATATAGTTAGAAGGGAAACATAAGTTGGACCTGGCGTTCCTATTCTTATATAGAAAAATAGAACAGACCTCTGTGTTTTCTTCAAAAAAATACATAAATTGGGCTACCAAAAATAAAACCTCGGATGGGAGGTCCATAGGCCGGTCGATACATGACGGCCCTAAGAAAATACAAACAGGCCTATGGACCTCCCATCCGAGGTCATGGGTTGCGCATGTTAAAAATGAAAGCCTAGACGGGGCAGCCCAAAACCACGTCCAACACTTGTCAAAACTTCGTCCCTCGTTTTCTCTGTGGTTCACACACTCGACATTGTGTGGGCATTTTGACTATGCATCATATGAAGATGTGCTATGCATGAATGTTGATCAGCATGATGTTAACTGGCTGGTAGTTCCATTTTCGACCATGAATAAAACTTCCAACATGATGTTAACCCTGTTTGAAAAGGCCGTGTTAATATAAATGCTATGCCTCTGAAAGTTGCAGTTTCTTATCTGAAACTGAACTTGCAGTTTCTTATCTAAAACTGAAACTTGCAGTTTCTTCTCTGAGAATCACATTGTCTGCACTTTTATACTCCTATGAAACTACATTTTTTTAAGTGCTAAAAATAGATCACTAGAATTCATAAAATACTTTATATTCTCAATACTACAAATATGAAATTCAAAAGACATTCATATCTGAAAGTACTCTCAAAATACACAACACAAAACACAATTCACAACCTGCAAATACTGACAACCCTAAGCTCCTCCTGACAATTCACAACCTGCCCGACTATTGGGCTGGGGGGGGGGCAGCCCCCTCCTATTCCTCGGCGGCAGACATCCACCCCGTGAGACAATGTGAACGGCGAGGGAGACGATGGCGGGGAAGCGTCGTCGGGCCAACTGCTTTTCTCCTCTTGTAGTTGGGTTCGGTCGACAAAGACTCCACCGGCTCGCTCTGGCAGGACACCCTCACAAACGGCACCCTGTAGATGCTCGATCCTTCAATCTCTGGTGGATGCTCCATCTGGGATCGATACTCCCACCATCGCTCCCTCACGATCGGATTCGGTGAATCTGTTTGCTCCATGGCCCAGAGGAGCAGCTCTATGTACTCCGGCGCGACTCCCTCCGGGAGTATCGCCGCCTTTTCGCTCTGTTGCAGATATTTGGCCATGGATGTCGCCGTCGCCGCTAGTTGGTCCTTGTTGTCAAACCAAGACTGTATCTCCAACATCCTAGCTAGCTTCACAGGGTCGCCGTCTGCGATCCTCACGTATCGGTTGTACTCCTCCATCGATCTACTTCTCCACAACACCTTCACTCGCCGGTGGTGGTTTTTGAATGGAAGAGGAGAGGAGCAGTGCTGGTTTTGGATTAGAACGGGAGAGGAGCGACGCTGGTTTTGGACTGGAATAGGAGAGGAGGGGCGGTGGTTTTGAAATGGAAGAGGAGAGGAGCGGCGCTGCATTTAGATTGGAACAGGAGAGGAGCGGCGGTGGTTTAAGAGGAGAAGAGCGGAAGAGCGGTGCTGGTCTTGGAAGTATTTTTTTGTTGTTTCGCGTATTTTGGGTCAAAGTTTGACCACGTACTGTATTTGACAAGCAAAATGTTAATGTATGTCACCAAAAATTGTATCGTTTGGTTCGTATCTGAATATACTTTCAAATTATACTCCCTCCATTTTTGTATACAAGGCCACAAACTCATATTAAAGGTACCATGGTAAAAATCAATGCTATGTTTAAGTCAATGTTGCAAGCTAGCTTGTCACCTTGATTGTCGTGTTAATTAATGTGGTTTTTCTCTCCCAAGCACAACAAGCCAACCCTCTTACTCCTCATTGGTTGATTAATGTTGGGAATGCAAGCTAACCTTCTCACTCCCGCATGCACACAAGGGATATTAATGTCCTCGGGTGCTAGTACGAGGCAAACGCCATCAATTTTGCCTCGATTAATGTTAGTGGCCTTGTATAGTTACAAATTGTAATTTTGATAGTGGCCTTGTATACAATGTATAACATATATTTTATGTGCGAAAATCATGGTCAATTATGACCTAGAATAAAAGGGAGACTAGTTAATGTGGGGTCGCTTTCTTAATTGAAGGGTAAATTGATTTTGATTTTGATCTAGTCAGAGCGTGCCCGCCCTCTCGTCCAATCCTAAATCACTGCCGCACGCTCCTCTCCCTCTTCTCCATTGCAAAACCACCTCCTCTCCTCTCCATCATCTCCATTCCAAAACCACCGTCTCGCCTCTCCCTCTTCTCGATTACAAGACCATCGTCTCTCCTCCGTTTTCTAGATGCTTTGCTCCATGGCGCGTGCGCAATCCATGGATACAAAATTAGTATACTGTATACTATTTAAAAGTCGAGGGCGGGGCTTTTCCTGCGCGGTAGGCGGCGGGGTAGTTCCGCCTAGTTGGTTCAACAGAGATGCGAGAAGACAAGGGAGTAGGCTGCTGCAAACGTAGGGCTGTGTGATTTGACAGCGAGTTACTGCTGGACAGGTGGGCCCCCGTGATTTGACTTGCCATTATCATTTTAACTGCGGCGCCACGACCGGCGTGAGTCTCCCAGATTCCTGACCACCTCCATACAGGTGCCTCTCACAATGCTCCACCATGTAGTAGAGGCTGGCTCTTGCATGAGATCCCACTTCTCCACTTTTTCCTTGCATCTCTTTCCTCCACATATGCAAAAATGCCATGTAAAGCGCACTATTGTACTTACTTTTACTTGCTCCTATAGGTGCTTAAGCTTGCCACATAGGCATAAAGTCTGATGTGGCAAGTTAATCAAGAAGAGAGAGACTAGTTTGGTGACCCAACGAAGAAACGGTGCTAAGCGCGTGTACCTAGGTGAAAAGAAAATTTTGAGTCTATAGCTAATTAAATGAAGCAAACTTAGCAACACCATTTCATAGGAAGAGGTCACTCCTTGGCAAATGCAATAAATACACGCGCTTAGCACCGTTTCTTCTTGAGTACGAAGAAAGAGATAGAGAGGAGTAAAAAAATACACTTATAGCCAACCTTGTTGTAGTATGAGTGACTAAGTGATGACTATGTATGACATACCAACATCAGATAGCCTAACGCACCATGTTAAATCTCCAAGGGCACGACCGCGCGAGCGACGCGACGGTCGTGGTAGGCCCGACCATGATACAGGCTGCTGGCAGCCCTTGGATCTGAGATCAAACGGTCGCATGCTAAGTTCTTGAAAATTTGCAGAATAACCCTCCAGGATAGGATATTCACCCATAGGTCTAGAATCACGCCATGCAACCGTTCGATCTCAGATCCAAGGGCTCTCGGAAGCTCGTATCATGAGAGAATTGAAAGGGCTAGTGATCGACTAGAGGGGGGGTGAATAGGCGATTTTTATGAAAGTCTTCAATACATGTAAGTTTCGAAGACAAACGATAGAAATAAACCTATTATCATGCAGCGGAAGGTAGACTACACTAGGCAAACCATAGTCACGTATTCAATGAAGTGAAAGCATAATGACTAATAGCAGCTAGGCAGTAAGGATCAGGTAGGAAGATATTGAGAAGCCAATCAGTACACGTAATCACTTAGTGAAGTCGAATGGTGATGCTATCGTACAATGACTTCACAAGAACCAACAGTAAGTAAAGGGAAGGGAAGGATGAAACCAGTGACTCGTTGAAGACAATGATTTGTTGGACCAGTCCCAGTTGCTGTGACAACTGTACGTCTGGTTAGGGAGGCTGAGATTCAACTCAGAAGACCTCGTCTTCACCTTATTCCCCTTGAGCTAAGGACACCCAGTCCTCACCCAATCACTCTGGTAAGTCTTCAAGGTAGACTTCCAAACCTTCACAGACTTTGTTCACCGGCGATCCACAATGACTCTTGGATGCTCAGAACGCGACGCCTAACCGGCTGGAGGATTCACAGTCCTCAAGTGTAATAAGTCTTCAGATCACATAGACAAGAAGACTTAAGTGATGCCTAACACTCTTTGGCTCTGGGTGGTTAGGGTTTTATCCTCTCAAGGAATTCTCTCTCAAAGGCTTTGAGGTGGGTTGCTCTCAAATGACAAAAGCCGTACTTTAACTCTAAGCAGCCAACCGTTTATGGTTGTAGGGGGTGGGCTATTTATAGCCACTAGGCAACCCGACCTGATTTGTCCGAAATGACCCTGGGTCACTAAGGAACTGACACATGTTCCAACGGTCAGATTTCAAACACACACGGCAACTTTACTTGGGCTACAAGCAAAGCTGACTTGTCCAACTCTGGACAAGATTCGCTCTCATAGTCTTCACTCGAAGACATAGGCTTTTAGTTAAGCATCACTTCAGTCATTCTGACTGGTTCTCTTGGACCCCACTTAACAGTACGGTGGTTCCTATGACTCAACAAAGAAGAAAAAGAACTACGAAAGATCTAAGTCTTCACGCTCCATAGTCTTCATGCTATGTCTTCTCTTGTCATAGTCTTCAATGTGAATGTCTTCACATACCACCTTTGACTTCAATGTCTTCATACATTTTTAGGGGTCATCTCTGGTAGGAAAACCGAATCAATGAGGGACTTCTACCTGTGTTATCCTGCAATTCTCACAAACACATTAGTCCCTCAACTAGGTTTGTCGTCAATACTCCAAAACCAACTAGGGGTGGCACTAGATGCACTTACAATCTCCCCCTTTTTAGTGATTGATGACAAACTAGTTGAAGTTTTCAACGGGGAATATAATGTGTGAAATTGTAAAGGATAAGGAATTGTCTTCATAAGTTGCAAGGGCTCCCCCTGAGGATGTGCATATAAGTAATTTGCTTTTGGAATGCAAATGCACATGGCAGGTTGTACTTGTGGAGATCCTCTTCAACTCATGATGACAATTCATCATGCATGAAAAGTATGTGAAGATAATGACATGCATAATGAAAAATGGACGTCTGCAAAATGATCTAAGTGCGGAATTTATCGTCGCACATGCGGGATTTATCATCGCATCACAAAATAGCAAATAAGTAGCAGACAACCATCGAGTTTAAGTGTTACAACTCAAAGAACCAAATGTATCAAAACGAGAGTTGTAAACACTAGGCAAAACATAAACTAACCGCCCATATGGACCCGCTTGAAGACTATCAAACTCATATGCTTCTCCCCCTTTTGTCAGTGAGGACCAAAAAGGTTTGAAGACGTAGAGCATCTACTCGTTCCCATGAAGAGTAGGTGAAGCAGCAAGGTCATTGGTGGTGTTTGGCGGTGCAGAAGAACTTGGAGCAGTGTCGATGCGTGCAGAAGTAGGGGGCGGTGAAGTGGCATCATCTTCGTCCTCGATCACTCTGGCATTCACAGTTACCGCAGAGGAAGAGAACTCAGAGTCTTCAAGAGATGGAGTTCGTCGCAGCATGGTCCTTCAGGGAGGTGTGGAGTCAAACTTGAAACGTTCAGAGAAGCCATCCTCTTGAAGATCATCCTCAGAACACATAAGCGTCATCCCTTTCCATGTACGCCGACAGGTTTCATGGGCAACAAAAGCATTCTTGGTGGCAAGATTGTGAATGCAGTTGACATCCACTAAGAGGCTTTGCATTTGACGCTTCAGCCAGTCATGATGCCTATCCTATTTCTGATGAAGAGCTACTAGAAGCTCTCGGTCATTGAGAACACGAGATCGCTTCTTGGGCCATTGGGCAATGGTGCTTTCAGTGGCTTTAGTGAGGGCACGATGAGGTGCACGTGTAGTACCAGCCAGAGGATAAACACGAGTGACTACTTCAACTCCTTCAATGTTCTGAGAGAAACTTTGATGCTCCGCATTCTGAAGACTAAGAGGCTCCTTGGCAGGCTCTGGATAGATGGCTTCAACGGACATATCCACGTCAGGCAGAAAGATCCGATGATTGCGAGCAGAGGGCTGATATGAGATAGCTGAGTGGAGTTTGATTAGCCGCATTATCCATGGAGCATAGAACTTCAAGCCGAAAAGATCAGATCCTGATGCAGCAAGTTGGTCGATGAAGAAGTATTATGCGTTGAAGCATTTGCCGTGAAGAATATAGAAGACCAAAGTCTTCATTGCACCTTCCAGCTTTGCATGTGGAGAATGTCCTTTGATGGGCCAGAGAGTTCACCTTATAATGTGATAGATAGTCCGTGGCAGATACTCAAGGTCTTCAATAAAGAACTCCTTAGGATATGCAGCATCTGGAGGCAAAGGCTTCATCATACTGAGCATCTGACTCATGTTCGGTTCAGGCTTCTGAAAGATGCTCTCCATAGCTATTGGTCGGTGACGAAGGGCAACAATCCAACCTCTTTGAAGCAATCCAGAGCTTCTTCCAAGCAGGGCAGGCCAGTTATTGCTTCGGCGTCAAGACGCATATGAGGGAAGATGCGACCTTGATTATACAGAATGCATGAGTAATAACTTCACTGCGGATAGCTCCAGAACCGATCAGAAGATATTCTTTCCCTTGATTAGGGGTTCTTGGAGCTATTGAAGAAGGTGTTGTCTGCTTTGAAGCCGTTGACATTAAAGGATCCAGGTGCTGATGCAGGACCTGGAAACCTGGGCAACCTTGGCATTGGCTTCTGTACCTGAGGCCTATGCTCAATATGATAGTCAAACTGAGGACCAGCAGCAGGCGCAGGAACAGGAGCAGTAGCATCATTGGCTTTGCTGACTTCTGGTTCATGGGTTGGTGTAGGCTCCACATTTGCTTCAGCCATGACAATGTCAGTGGCTTCATTCGTGTTGGTGGTGGCAGCCTCAAGATTTTCTACCTCCACTTGATGAGCTGGAGGGTCGGGCACAGACACGTTCTCCTCGAGAACAACTTCTTCAGTAGTTGGGGGAGTAGGGGCATGTTCTTCTTCTTGGGTGTCGTCGGCTGATGCAGCCGGAATGTCTTCAGCAGCTTTAGCCTCAGACTCGAAGACTTGAGACCTTGGTCCTTTGCGAAGCCTGCGTAACATTGGCGACGCCTTTGGAGATGGAGTTGGCTGGGCCTCAAAGTCATCTTCTTCTTCTTGCCGGGGTGGTGTGACTTGTTGTTGTGGGTGATCAGCCCATGATGCATCCTAAGCAATTGGCGTCAGAGGACGACCAATGCTGATGAGTTCGCTGTGCGTAAGCACAGGCGATGATACCTGTTGGTGCTCGATCAAAGGAAGAACTACATCATCGTCAACATTGTCATGGTGACCAATGTCTTCAGCGGCGGTGGGATCAGCTGCTGGAATGTCTTCAGCTTCATGAGCCTCTGTGGAAGCAGGCTCATGGACAGTCAGTTGGCGCTCTTGATGTTCAGCGGCAGGGCGAACCATGGAGATAGGTTCAACAACTAAGGGCTCTGTGGGAGCAGCCCGATCCTTCTTGGTCTTGTGCTTCTTTTTGGAGGGAGCAGCAGTAGAGGCTTCAGGATGTTTCCTCTTTTTGGCTTCAGCCTCAGCAGTCCTTGTCTTCTTCAGTTCTAAAGCGGATGACTTGGCTTTTGGCTTCGAGCCAGTCATGCTGGCTGGGAAGACAATGGGATGTGCTTCCTGCCTTGGTGCGTCGGGTGCGGCCACAGCGGGCTTCTTCTTCTTCTTTGCAGCCATCCTGGGGTCGATGCCAGGGCGACCAAGGGCCTTGCGCTTCTCAGCCTCATTGTAGGCTTGCACACACTTGTCAGCCAGGCTCTTCATGCACTCACGAGAACCTTGAGCTTCTTCACGCTTCTTGAGAAAGGCTTCTTTGAGCTCGTGCAGCATGATCTTGAAGTTCTTGACCTCTTGCACGCTGAGCTTGGCCATATGCTTCTTAAACTAAGCTTTCTCAAAGTCGATCTTCTGCTTCAGTTCAATGATGCGCTAGGCTATAGCTAGCTCTGAAGCAATGGCGCCATGGAAGGCAACACTGAGGCCAATCAGAAGTTGCAGATCTTCAAAGCTGAGGTTGGGCGTGTCAAACCACTCATCAATGAAGTCATGGATGATTGCCACATCAAAGAGAGGCAAATTATTGAAGATTTCTGCTTCTTCTTTGCTCTTGATCAGTTGCTCAAGAGCGTCATCTGCAAGATCTTCACCGCTGGACAGATCAATAGTGTCATTGCGCAGAATTGCAGCAGTAGTCAGTTCTTGGCTGGTGTGTTGCAGAGGCATCTTGACTCTCGAGGGCTTGGAGATGCATGACAAATCTTCAGACTGCACACTGTCTTTAGGAGGTGCAGTAGCCAGTGGCTTCACCCGTGAGATTTATGGTGCTGAGGCAGGCTTTGAAGCTTTAGGCTGCTTCAGTTTCTTTGCCTTCGGCGATGCAGGCGCTTCATCAGATTCAGCGTCATCTGTAGGCTCATCCACGGTTGTCCCTTGAACCACGATATGAGTGATGAGACCTTCCAGGTTGTAGAAGGGCCCAACAAGATTGGGTTCAGCTTCACGGGTGCCATCGGCACGAGGAGCAGAGGGACCAGGGTTGAAGTCTGGTCCCAATGACTTCTTGTTCTGCTTCGCCGAATTCTGGGCAAACTGGAAGTTGCGCTTGAACAGATTGTCGTCATGACACCATAGCAGTGACGATGTGTCAGCATCCGCAGGTTGTGGTCCACGGACCATGCAGGGATAGAAGCCTTGTTCAATGGCTTCATCTCTGGACCTGGGTTGAAGATTTCTGTATAGGACGTCTCCCCATGGTCGCTTGATGGTATTCTTCTCAGCATATTCCTTGGTCACAAACTTGTACTTAAACCACTATTCTGCCCAATATCGTCGAATCCATTGGATTCGTGTCTTGCGCTGATTGTAATCCTCTTCTGGATCTGTCTTGTACAGCTCTGAGAGGTCATCGGGTAGATCTCTTGATGTTTCACCTCGACGCTTTCTGCCACCCTTCCTTGCTGATTTCTCTGCAGCCATAAACTTTAAAGTGAATGGTTTCAATACGTTCAAAGGCTTTAAAGGCTTTCGCTTGCTGGACAAACAGGAACTGGCTTCAGGAGAATTTATATGATGCTGTAAGAATTCTGCAAATGAATGCAGACTATGAGAACCAAGGGATTCTCCCACGGATATGTACCTGTGATAGCATTAAGGTGCGAGGGAAGGGGAAGAGGTCATATGCATTCTCAGAAGATTTTGAAGATAAATCAGTTTAGAAGACATTGACCTCATCGTGCGAAGACATTCACTCATAGATAAGGAGTTGGTTCCATATTTGTACGAATCCACGGATTAGTACAAGTGAGGAATCTAACTACTTCGTGAAGCATAAGTGAACATACTAGGCATTTTATGAGATGCAGTATGAAATAGATCCGACTTGTGTGAACAGAAACTGCTTGTGGTAGAAAGTGACGAATCTATAGGATCAAAGAGGCCGTAAAAAGGAAGTTTTATTTACCACACAAAGAACTACTAGATGCAGTGGAAGAGGAGGCCGAGCAGTTCGATCGTCCGTGCCCTAACTTGGCGACGGAGGACACCTACGGCGACGACAGAGAAGACGATGTCCGCGGCCGGCGTGAAGACGGCGTCGGAGAGGTCGCGGCAGCTAAGCGCTTCATCGCCGGCGTCGTCGAGGGCTAGCGGTGGCGCTAGGGTTTGTGCGAGAGTGGAAGAAAGAATAATGACTATGGTGAGGCATGTATTTATAGGGACAGGGACGGCACAGCGTTATTACACAGGTGCCCCTGGCGATTCACATCTGAAGAACACGTGGCCATCATGCAACATATCAGAGGTTGTTCCACGTTCCCACGCACGCCTGGATTGTCGGGTGGTCATTCCCACTTCTCCGGGTTTCAGGTGAAGGAATTTGCATTGAAAGCAGACTTAATGTTTGTCTCTGTATCTTCTGCTGACAAGGACGCAGAGAAGACATTCGACAGTTTCAAGAGAATGCATATGATTTGGAGAGATAGAGTTTGAGATAGAAAGCATAGAGAGGTTAGGGTCCGATCACATTCACTTAGTTCAAAAGATTCAACAAGAAGACATAGCTATAAGTGAATGCTGTAGAGGACAAAACACTAGTATATATAATCAACATAGTGAAGATAATCATGAAGACAGGTTGATATTGAAGCCAAACCAAATGTGAAGACATAGCAAATGCAACGCCATGGGTAAAACACTTCAAACAGAAGAATTTGGTGGTGGCGTTACCCACCGTATAGGAAGTATTAGACCCAGACATGGCGCACAATTCTCGTGGTGCTCCAAAGTCAAATTCCACATTAATGTATTCACACTTAGAATGTATGTCTTCATTGATTGAAGATATACTTTACTTCATGTGTTGCACACCTAAGTCATCAGTATGCATAAGTGTTAGGATGTGTGCCTGATCATAGGACATTTGAGGATTCCAAGATATTTAGCTCACATCGTAACTTGCAAAATCTCTTCTCATCCAACGGCTTGGTGAAGATATCTGCCAATTGCTCTTCAGTGTTGACGTGTATGATATCAATATCTTCCTTCACAACATGATCTCTGAGAAAGTGATGACGAATTTCAATGTGCTTTGTCTTCGAGTGCTGAACTAGATTGTTGGCAATCTTGATGGCGCTTTCGTTGTCACAGTAGAGTGGCACTTGCTTCAGATGAATGCCATAGTCTTTGAGTGTTTGCTTCATCCATAGAAGCTGAGTGCAGCAAGATCCAGCAGCAATGTATTCAGATTCAGCAGTGGAGAGAGATACACAGTTCTGCTTCTTTGAAGAGCAACATACAAGTGATCGTCCCAGAAAATGACATGTGCCTGATGTAGACTTGCGATTCACCTTGTCACCAGCATAATCAGCATCCGAGAATCCAACAAGATCAAACTCTGAGCTCTTTGGATACCATAATCCTAGAGTTGGGGTGTAAGCCAAATACCGAAGAATTTGCTTCACTGCTAAGTGATGCGATTCCTTTGGTGTCGCTTGGAATCGAGCACACATGCAAACACTAAGCATAATATCTGGCCTAGATGCACATAGATAAAGTAAAGAACCAATCATGGAGCGGTATACCTTTTGATCGAACTCTTTACCATTGTCGTCGGGACCCAGATGATGTTTGGCTGGCATTGGCGTCATGAAGCCTTTGCAGTCTTGCATACCAAACTTCTTCAGGCAATCTTTGAGATACTTCTCTTGAGATATAAAGATGCCGTTGCGTTGCTGACATATTTGAAGACCAAGGAAGAACTTCAGCTCACCCATCATGGACATCTGATATTGCTCTTGCATCATATATCCAAACTCTTCACTGTATTTCTGATTGGTGCAGCCGAAGATAATGTCATCCACATATATTTGGCACACAAATAGTTCACCATCATATGTCTTCGTGAAGAGAGAGGGGTTGAGGGAACCAGATTTGAAGCCTTTGCTCTTCAGGAAGTCTTTGAGTGTGTCATACCAAGCCCGAGGGGCTTGTTTGAGGCCATACAGTGCCTTGTTGAGCTTGTACACCATGTTAGGATGTTTTGGATCTTCAAAGCCAGGCGGTTGTGCAACATATACTTCTTCTTCAATCTTGCCATTGAAAAAAGCGCTCTTCACATCCATTTGATATAGAAGTATGTTATGATGATTTGCATAGGCCAGCAGTATGCGTATGGCTTCAAGTCTAGCCACAGGAGCAAATGTTTCATCGAAGTCGATCCCTTCAACTTGAGTGCATCCTTGAGTAACGAGACGATCTTTGTTTCTGACAAATTGACCATGCTCATCTTGCTTGTTGCGATAGATCCATTTTGTGCCTATTATATTGTGCTTCCGAGGATCAGGACACTTAACCAGTTCCCATACATTATTCAGCTCAAATTGTTGAAGCTCTTCTTGCATAGCTTGAATCCATTCAGGTTCCATGAAGGCTTCTTCAACTTTCTTGGGTTCTGTTGTTGAGACGAATGCGAAGTGCCCATAGAAATTTGCTAGCTGTGTTGCCCTTGAACGAGTGAGTGGACCTGGTGCATTGATGCTATCAATTATTCTCTCAATCTGCACTTCATTTGCAACACGAGGATGTACAGGACGAAGATTTTGCTCTTGCTGATCATTGTCATTGTTAGAGGGATTGTCTTCAGGCTGAGCATTGTCTTCAGGTTGATCAGGTGCGGAGATGATAAGTTCTTCTTTAGGTTGAGCTTCAGAAGGTATGATTTCTCCAGTTCCCATAAGTTTGATTGATTCACTGGATGGAACTTCATCTAGCACATTTGGCAGGTGCTCTCTTTGTGAGCCGTTAGTCTCATCGAACCGCACATCCATTGTTTCAACCACTTTATAATGAAAGAGATTGAAGACTTTGTAGGAGTGTGAATCCTTTCCATATCCAAGCATAAAACCCTCATGTGCTTTTGGTGCAAATTTTGAAGTGTGATGTGGATCCTTGATCCAGCACCTGGCGCCAAATACTCTGAAGTAACTGACATTTGGCTTCTTGCCAGTAAGGAGCTCATAGGATGTCTTGTTCAGAAGCTTGTGAAGATAAACATGGTTGATGATATGGCATGCAGTGTCAATGGCTTCAGGCCAGAATTTTCTTGGAGTCTTGTATTCATCAAGCATCGTCCGAGCCATCTCAATAAGTGTTCTGTTCTTGCGTTCGACGACGCCATTCTGCTGTGGCGTGTACGGAGCTGAGAATTCATGTGTGATGCCCAAAGTATCAAGATATGTATCTAGGCCAGTGTTCTTGAATTCAGTGCCATTGTCACTTCTGATGTGCTTTATCTTGGCGCCATAGTTGTTCATTGCTCGATTGGCAAAGCGTCTGAAGACATCCTGCACTTCAGTCTTGTAAAGGATTATATGCACCCAAGTATATCTTGAATAATCATCAACAATGACAAAGCCATAGAGACAAGCAGTAGTAGTAAGAGTTGAGTAATGAGTGGGACCAAAAAGATCCATGTGTAGCAGTTCGAAGGGTTGAGTCGTTGTCATGATTGTCTTCGAGGGATGCTTGGCCCTCGTCATCTTTCCTGCTTCACAGGCACCGCATAAGTGATCCTTCTTGAACTTGACGCCCTCGATGCCTATGACATGCTTCTTCCTTGCAAGGGTGTGGAGGTTCCTCATGCCAGCATGCCCTAGCCTTCGATGCCAAAGCCAGCATTCAGAAGCTTTTGCTAGAAGACATACGGCAAGTTGTGGTCCTGCTGAGAAATCTACCACGTACAAATCATCTTTCTGATACCCTTGAAACACTAGAGACTTGTCAGATTCCATTAGTACAAGGCAACGATATTTTCCAAACATCACAATCATGTTTAAATGGCAAAGCATTGAGACAGACATTAAGTTGAAACCAAGGGATTCAACAAGCATGACTTTATCCATGTGTTGATCCTTTGAGATTGCAACTCTACCTAGACCCAATACCTTGCTTTTACCAATGTCAGCAAATGTGATGTGACTTTTGTCAGACGGACGTAAATTGAGTCCATGAGAAGGCTTCGCTTGCCAGTCATGTGATTTGTACACCCACCATCAATAATCCATTCTAAAGCAGCTGGTGTCGTACCCTACAGTGCAGTTAGGGGGATAGGCTTCACGAAGAGAATTGTGAAGCAAAAACATTTGACGAGCCAGTGGATTATTAAAGCTTAGATCGAGATTAGGACTGATAGGGCAAGTTGCAAGCGATTCAGAAACAAAGTACATAGTAAGACCATTTGGGCATTTGATCTTGCGCCCTACAAGATGTTTAAGGTCCCCAGCAATAGTGTCAGACGATTTTGGTTTTCGGCTGGAGACCTTTCCCTGCAAAAGAGCGTTAAGCTTTCTTAGCCACCCACATCTTCAGGGGCGGCTTCGAAGCAATAAGTCTAAGTGCAGCATCTGAGAACTTTGGCTTTGGAGCCCTAGCAAAAAGTCTTGCAGGTGGACAATAGTACTCATAAGAATAAGCAGAATATTTCTTGGTCTTAAGAACATGGCGGTTTGATGGACCGCGCTCATATTCATAGGCCTGAGTATGGCTTCCCTGCAAAACATTTGCGTTAGTGTGACTCTGGTGAGTCCTCTGTCTGTATGAAGCCTTTGGACCGTATGAAGCCTGTGGTCTGGGGTTTGTCTTCTTCACCTGTGGTGTCATGATGACATTCACAGGAAGATTCTCCAAATACCTTTTCGGCACCCAGATCTTCTTCATAGGCGGTCCATTCCTGCAGTTAGTACCAATGTACCTGGCAAACACTTCACCATTCTGATTCTTAAACAGTTTATAGTTTGCATCAAAGGTTTCATCAATAACAATGGGGTTAGCACAAGTGAGGCCAGATAGGGTGGATGGATCCGCTGAAGGTTCCTTTGTAGCAACCCATGTGGTTTTGGGTTACTGCTCAAGTTTCCAGTAAGAGCCATCAGCATTCATTTTCCTTTCGAACCCGACACCCTCTTTCCTAGGGTTTCGGTTCAGGATCTGCCTTTTGAGGACATCACATAGTGTCTGATGCCCTTTGAGACTTTTGTACATCCCTGTTTCAAGCAGTGTCTTCAACCTAGCATTATCATCAGCAATAGCAGTGGTGTCCTCAGCAGAGGGGTTAGTTACCACATCAACAGTTGAAGATATTGCAGCAGTAGCAGGAGTAGAACATTCAGCAACAAAAGTAGTGTTATCACGCTCAATGCATTTAAGACATGGTGGTTCAAATCCTTCCTGAGCTGAACTAATCTGTTCGGCGCGAAGTGACTCATTTTCCTTTTGAAGATCTTCATGAGCCGCTCTCAATTTCTCAAGATCTTGCTTCCTTTGAAGATAATCATAGGAAAGCCTTTCATGAGTTGTTGAGAGCGTTTCATGACGACTTTCAAGTTCCTCATACTTAACATGAAGATTTTTTATGTCGTTGATTAAGGACTGAGATCGAGTCATTTTAGCGTCTAACAGATCATCGCTTTTGTCTAACAGTTTTTGAATGTGTTCCATAGCTTTCTGTTGTTCAGTTGCAATTTTAGCAAGTGTTTTGTAGTTGGGTTTGGAACCACAATCAGAGTTATCGTCACTAGATGTTTGATAGTGAGTAGTGCATGTGTTTACCTTGGCACCACGTGCCATGAAGCAGTAGGAAGGAGCGGAGTAGTCCTTGTCATTTGCATCGGTGTCGGTGATGAAGTCATTGTCTTCAGTGTTGAAGATGGACTTGGCAACATATGCTGTAGCCAGACTTGCAACGCCAGAATCGGACTCCTCCTCAGACTCCACCTCCGCCTCCTCAGAAGAGGACTCCTCCTCAGAGTCCATTTCCTTGCCAACAAACGCACGTGCCTTGCCAGATGAGCTCTTCTTGTGTGATGAAGACTTGGAGGAAGACTTGGAAGAAGATTTTGAGTATTTCTTCTTCTTCTTGTCGTCAGAGTCATACTCCTTGCTCTTCTTCTTCTTGTTGTTCTCATTGTCCCACTGTGGACACTCAGAGATGTAGTGGCCAGGTTTCTTGCACTTGTGACATGTTCTCTTCTTGTAGTCATGAGCAGAAGCTTCATCATTCCTTGAGCTTGATCCTGAAGACTTCCTGAGGCCTTTCTTCTTGGTGAATTTTTGGAACTTCTTCACAAGCATAGCAAGCTCCCTTCCAATGTCTTCAGGATCATCAGAACTGCTGTCAGATTCTTCTTCAGATGAGGAGACAGCCTTTGCCTTCAAGGCACGAGTTCGCCCATAGTTGGGACCGTAGATGTCTCTTTTCTCAGAAAGCTGAAACTCGTGTGTGTTGAGCCTCTCAAGTATGTCAGACGGATCGAGTGTCTTGAAATCAGGACATTCTTGAATCATCAGGGCTAGGGTGTCAAACGAACTGTCAAGTGATCTCAGGAGTGTCTTGACGACTTCATGCTTGGTGATCTCAGTAGCGCCGAGGGCTTGAAGCTCATTTGTGATGTCAGTGAGTCGATCAAACGTGAGATGGACATTCTCATTGTCATTTCTCTTGAAGCGGTTGAAGAGGTTGCGAAGGACACTGATTCTCTGATCTCTCTGGGTTGAGACGCCTTCGTTGACCTTGGATAGCCAGTCCCAGACTAGCTTAGATGTTTCCAAGGCAGTCACGCGGCCATACTGTCCTTTGGTCAGATGACCACAGATGATATTCTTGGCAGTAGAGTCCAGTTCAACAAACTTCTTGACATCAGCGGCAGTGACACCTTCTCCAGCCTTGGGAACGCCGTTCTTGATGACATACCATAGGTCGACATCAACGGCTTCAAGATGCATGCGCATCTTATTCTTCCAGTAGGGATATTCAGTTCCATCGAAGACGGGGCACACAACGGAGACTTTAATTATCCCTGCAGTCGACATAGCTAAAACTCCAGGTGGTTAAACCAAATCACACAGAACAAGGGAGTACCTTGCTCTGATACCAATTGAAAGGGCTAGTGATCGACTAGAGGGGGGTGAATAGGTGATTTTTATGAAAGTCTTCAATACATGTAAGTTTCGAAGACAAACGATAGAAATAAACCTATTATCATGCAGCGGAAGGTAGACTACACTAGGCAAACCATAGTCACGTATTCAGTGAAGTGAAAGCACAATGACTAATAGTAGCTAGGCAGTAAGGATCAGGTAGGAAGATATTGAGAAGCCAATCAGTACACGCAATCACTTAGTGAAGTCGAATGGTGATGCTATCATACAATGACTTCACAAGAACCAATAGTAAGTAAAGGGAAGGGAAGGATGAAACCAGTGACTCGTTGAATACAATGATTTGTTGGACCAGTTCCAGTTGCTGTGACAACTGTACGTCTGGTTAGGGAGGCTGAGATTCAACTCAGAATACCTCATCTTCACCTTATTCCCCTTGAGCTAAGGACACCCAGTCCTCACCCAATCACTCTGGTAAGTCTTCAAGGTAGACTTCCAAACCTTCACAGACTTCGTTCACCGGCGATCCACAATGACTCTTGGATGCTCAGAACGCGACGCCTAACCGGCTGGAGGATTCACAGTCCTCAAGTGTAATAAGTCTTCAGATCACACAGATAAGAAGACTTAAGTGATGCCTAACACTCTTTGGCTCTGGGTGGTTAGGGCTTTATCCTCTCAAGGAATTCTCTCTCAAAGGCTTCGAGGTGGGTTGCTCTCAAACGACAAAAGACGTACTTTAACTATGAGCAGCCAACCGTTTATGGTTGTAGGGGGTGGGCTATTTATAGCCACTAGGCAACCCAACCTGATTTGTCCGAAATGACCCTGGGTCACTAAGGAACTAACACGTGTTCCAACGGTCAGATTTCAAACACACACGGCAACTTTACTTGGGCTACAAGCAAAGCTGACTTGTCCAACTCTGGACAAGATTCGCTCTCATAGTCTTCACTCGAAGACATAGGATTTTAGTTAAGCATCACTTCAGTCATTCTGACTGGTTCTCTTGGACCCCACTTAACAGTACGGTGGTTCCTATGACTCAACAAAGAAGAAAAAGAACTACGAAAGATCTAAGTCTTCGCACTCCATAGTCTTCATGCTATGTCTTCTCTTGTCATAGTCTTCAATGTGAATGTCTTCACATACCACCTTTGACTTCAATGTCTTCATACATTTTTAGGGGTCATCTCTGGTAGGAAAACCGAATCAATGAGGGACTTCTACCTGTGTTATCCTGCAATTCTCACAAACACATTAGTCCCTCAACTAGGTTTGTCGTCAATACTCCAAAACCAACTAGGGGTGGCACTAGATGCACTTACAAGAATGGAAAGCCACTACCCTGCCATTCGCACGCTAGCAGTTCGCTCCTACTCGTCCCCGCACGTCCTTCAATACTACAGCGGCTCGCTCCTAGTCGTCCCGTCCATTCACATTATGGCAGTTCCACTAATCCTAACCCTCCTCCCAAATCCATGGCGTCCCAAATCTCCACGATCGGCGGTGAGTACAAGGTTAGAACCATCACCGGCGATGAGTTCGACGTCATCTACACCTGTTCTTCCATGACGGTGAAAGGATGCCTTTCTCGCTTCAGACGCATGTTTGAAAACTCAGATGATGAGTGGGTCGCTGGGCTAGATGTTGAGTACACCACAGTCCTGGGACGAGAGAAGGATCTAAAGGACGAAGAGAGGAAGAAGCCCGCCGTGATCCAGGTTTGCGTACATAACGTTTGCTTGGTCTACCACATATGCCATGCCGACGTTGAGTGCCAGGATTTAAGAACTTCCTCGAGAGCAACCTAGTCAAATTCGTTACTGTAGACTTTGGTAACAACAAAGAAGTCATGCGTCGGATAGGCCTCGTTGTAGGCAACACCTTCGACCTCCAGAAGAATCGGCTGGTGTCCTCTCATCAGCCTTCAATGTTGACCCTGGCAGGAGCCATGGTTCATCCTTCGTACGGTAAACTGGAGAAACCTCATTACACGTTTCATCGTCATGCATGGCAGTGGAATGTACTAGATATAGACCACATCCACTACGCTGCAATGGATGGCTACCTTTGCTTCAATATCTACAAGGGTTGGATGAAGAGCAACAGCCAAGTGTGTGGTTCAAGCAAAGAAGTATCGGCCAAGAGGAAGAGGGACAAGGACGAAGTCGAGGACGTGGACGAGGACTCCGAGTAAGGTGGCAGTGTCGTTGCTCATGGTGGTTCTAATACAGTGTCTGCCGGAATAGTTGCAAAGTTTAATTTCAGGTGTGCATAATTTAATTTGAGGGGTGTGTTGTGCTGAGCCCCCAGCAGAACTATGTTATGTTTCTTCTCGTTACTTTAACTCTTCAGTACGTACATACTAGTATTTCTTACATTTCATCTTTTAGTTGGTATAGTACTACCACTCGTTTCTTCACATTATATACGTACAATATATATGGCCAACATCATATAGCCAGCAGTTTAGTTGTCAAAGAATTTCAGGGTGCTTAGTTTTGTCAAAGAATTCCAGGATGCTTAGAGGGTGCTTGGATCCAAGGGACTTATTTTAGTCTGACTAAAAATAGTCTCTTTAAGAGGCTAAAGTTCCAAGCACCCCTGACTAAAGAGGGGCCAAAACTAGTCTTGAGACTAAATTTTTTTAGTCAGGGGTACCCCTACTAAAATGTGGATTAGTCCTCTCTCTACTCATTTAACTCCTCTCCTTTAACACAGGCGAGTTCTAGATTGGAGGGTTTGGAGGATAATAAATGCTCATTAACTTGATTTTAGCCTTTTTAGTATTTGGATCCAAGCATGGGTGAGGCTAGCATGTTTTAGTCCCACTACTTTTAGTCATGGGACTAAAACGTATCCAAGCACCCTCTTAGTTTTATTTGAGGGGTGGGTTGTGCTGGACACCATTATTGTGACTAGCCTTTTTAATAGTACTATATGCATAATTTGGCGACGAGCGCTCTCTATATGTACCACCTTTTTTAATTTCAAGTTTTGCTCCATGGCGCAATCCATCGATACTACTGTTGTACAAAAGTATACATTTTTTAAAAGGATGGAGGGCGGGGCAGTCTAGCTTGGTCGGTTTCACGAGAGGCGAGGGCCTTTGTGATTTGACGGCTCATTACTACTGGAAGGCGGGGCCTTGTGATTTGACTGCTCATATAAATGCATCGACGACCTGATCGAGGAGGAGCAAAGAATCGTGCGGTATACTCAAGTTTTCCACAGGAGTAGTACTGCGACGGAGGAGCACGAAACACGGCAGCCCAGTGCCATATGGCGATAAAAATGATCTAATTTGCTAGTCATCTCATTGTTAACATTGTTCTATTCATTCCCTAAACAAACATTGTTCTATTCATGCATCGCAGAGAACGTGACACGTGCGGCGAAACACCTGAAGCAAAATATGAAACACAAGAGCAAAAGAAGAAGGAAGATTATCACCCCAAATGATCTAATTCACCGCGGAGTCGTAATTGCTTCTTCATCGCCTCCACGACCTCCATCTCCTTGCGCGTCTCCTTCGCCATCTTCATCATTGTTTCCATGACGCGGCATTTCTCGACGCGAGCCTTCATCATCTGTTCCACGGCCATATTACGTACCTTGACAGCAGCCGGGTGCTTGATGCGGAGCTTCGCCAACTCTTCCTTCTGTTCCATGGCGAGGGCCTGCAGCATCTTCACCGAGGAACTACTATTCTCATGCAGCTTCTTCCAGCCGGTGTTCTTCTCCTTCAATAGGTCGATCTCGTGGCAGAGCTTCGCATTGTCCTCCCGAAGTCGCAGGATTTCGCCTGTTGCCTTCTTCTTCGAGGCAATTCTCTTCTTCAGCAGCATCACCAAGCCGGCGGTCAACTCCCCCTGCTGATTGAGCTCAGCGGGCATGTCGTCGAGGCTCTCCTTCAGCAACTCCATCAAGCCTTGGATGAACTCCTTCTGCTTATTGAGTTGATCGGGCATGCCGTCGAGGGATAATGACTCCAGCTCCGCCGGCTCGGCATGTTCGCCTCCGCGGCTAGGGTGCTCCTGGGAGCCATCGCCTGCCCGTGAGAGATGTTTCAAGGTCTTTGCGTGGTGGTGAGCCCTCTCTTTTTTTCCGCGTCCTAGGTTGCCGCTTCCTTGTTACGAGTAGTTCTTGACCTAGAGCTCTGCTCACCGGCCATGGCAACGACAGACGAAGAAGAAGCACTTATGAGGAGGAAAGGTAGAGTGATTTTCGGTTAGGTAGTTCCCTTTTTTATAACCTAAGTACTAGCACTAGTACTAATACCTGCATAGTGGGAACACGTTCAGGTTTGGTACGTACTACTAGTAGGTGTGAGCAGGCTTTCGAATGTGATGGGAACAAGGTAAAGATTAATTGATGGTTTTGGTTTCGAGGCCCGAAACGACTCCCGATGAGTTTAGCGGAACATAAATTTCAAGTACTACACTGCTCAAATGCGTAAATACTATGTTACTGTCAAAAATTGGCACAAAATAAGAAGGAGACCAATGGAAGTACTACTAGCAACCCACGACTTAACTACTCGCATGCGCGCAGTGGAGTAATAATGTCTTTCTTCCGCCCTCACGTCCACTCAATTTGCACGCGCTGTATTAATTGACCATCAATGAAGTGAACGACTTTACACGCGTCAAATTATCACATGGGGTGGATCTTGGTACAAAATTGCGTCCCCTCGTGTACCCGCGTGTGCGTGCGAGGAATGAGTGCGTGCATGGCGTGCGTGCACATCTTTGCTTCGTGCATGTACCGCCAGTATGGCTCAGGGAGGACGAGTACATTCTTCTGGAACCAGCAGCACATCACTGTGATCAATCCACGCAAGGAGGTCGCGACAACGCCTAAACATGTGCCACGTGGCTTCATGAACTGTAAGAGAGACACTGTGTAGCGTGCCATTGGTATTCTAATTTACGTGTTTTGCACATACTCGAAGTACTAGTAAGGTACACGTGCATTGCACGCATCAGATTTTGCAACCAAATTATGAATAAATACCACACTATAGCGTGTAAGCTCTGAGTCATATATGCCTGATGTAGCCCTTCGTTTAATTCTTATAGTTCATCTCATTCAAAATCAATTAGTTTTTATAAAAAAGCTAAGAACGCGGGAATAGGAAAAACATGGGATTATAGTGGAATGTCGTCTTGAATCTTACAGGATTGTACGAGTGTTTGATTGTGCATAGAAAAAATGCAGAATTCTTTCAAAGAGGTTTGAGTGGATGGGATGTTTCCTATGAAATCTAGTGCAAATGAATCATATGGAAAAATTCCTATGGTTTACAATCCTACGAATCAAACAACCAAGATAGGAAAAATTCCTAATGATTAGAATCCTCCAAAATTCCTTTGAGAATCCCTTGAATCAAAGAAGCCCTTAATCTATTTTATGATTCATGGAATTGTGCATTGTAAAGCATAAAGTAAAAACAAATAATGGCAATTCAACTAGAAAAAAGTTTGGGCGGTTATGATACAGAAGATTCTAGAACAAAAGAGAACCACTATTGTTTTGAGGTTTGTGGATTATGCTTAAGTCCAACCATGGAGTCTGCTAGATTGTACATGTGGCAAAATCCGGTGGGGGGCTAGAAGATGGTGTGAGGGGCCGAGTGGAGGGAAACTATGAAGGAATGCACAAGTGCGAGATCGATATTTAGAGAGAGGGGGTGAACACGAGCGCTGATGCGCACAGTGGCGGAGCCATGAAAAATAAATGAGCTAGGGGGCCAAGCATTGCTAATCCTTTACGAGGAGGGTCAATTCATGAACTTAAACCATTTTTAGCAGCAATTGTCTAATGATCACATTCATATTAGCCTTGATATATAGTGATGTTAGGGGGGAGGGGGCAGGGCCCTTACTGCCCCTGTCTTCGCCATTGTGCACGCGTCTGAGAGATGAAGGGGAAGGCATGGATGATGAGAGGGGGACGTTGGATACATAATTAATGTGGGTGTATTAGCTATATATGTTAATCCTATATAGATAGGTATAGATTGATCGATGTGGACATGGGAAAGAGGGTGAGACCTCACTGGATATATTGATTGATCGGTTTGTGTGGAAAACTATGAAAGACCTAGCTATATACACACATGCATAGAGGAACATCGATCGTTGCGCATGCACGCGTGAGAGATAAAGAATGCCCGATATGATGGAGAGGGGATGTGTGTTGGTGTGTGCCTTCATGGGAGACCGACCTGAAGAAAAAGATTGCATGCGTGCGATGGATAATGCCGACTGGTAGTGTGTGTGCATGCATGCATGAAAGAAAGTTAGTGGTACAATTATAAAGAGAAGACTACTATGTGGGTGTAAAAGAATAGCTGAATAGGTGAGGTCACAATCAATGTAAAGTTGAATTCAAATATTTGAATAAGAGATCCTGATGTTTGAAACCCATGCATGCATGAATATAACGGAGATCTGTGCGGTGTGGTTTGGAAACGAGCATGTTGTAATGTATACACATTGAACAAGGTCAGACTGATTTGAATTTGAGATACCGATGGCAGACATCATTTGGCCACGTCGCATCCGTGCATGGACAGACTATTCTAATTGGAGATGATGGGCGCCTTTTGCATCACATATCTATATCTATACCCCTATATATATAAATATATGTATATATATTTCTTGGGGAACGTAGTAATTTCAAAAAAATTCCTACGCACACGCAAGATCATGGTGATGCATAGCAACGAGAGGGGAGAGTGTTGTCTACGTACCCTCGTAGACCGGTAACGGAAGCATTGACACAACATAGAGGAAGTAGTCGTACATCTTCCCGATCCGACCGATCCAAGTACCGAACGTATGGCACCTCCGAGTTCTGCACACGTTCAACTCGGTGACGTCCCTCGAGCTCCGATCCAGCAAAGTGTTGAGGGAGAGTTTCGTCAGCACGACGGCGTGATGACGGTGATGATGTTCTACCAACGCAGGGCTTTGCCTAAGCACCGCTACGATATGACCGAGGTGGAATATGGTGGAAGGGGGCACCGCGCACGGCTAAGGAATGATCACGAAGATCAACTTGTGTGTCATGGGGTGCCCCCTTGCCCCGTATATAAAGGAGGGAGAGGGGGAGGTGCGACTGGCCCAGGGGGTGCGCCTGGAGGAGTCCTACTCCCATCGGGAGTAGGACTCCCCCCTCTTGCCTTGTTGGAAAAGGAAGGGGAAGGGAGAAAGAGGAAAGGGGGCCCCCTTTCCTTGTCCTATTCGGACTAGGGGGAGGGGGTGCGCGGCCTGCCCTGGCCGGCCCTCCTCTTCTCCCTTAGGGCCCATGTAGGCCCAATAACCCCCGGGGGGTTCCGGTAACCCCCCGGTACTCCGGTAAAATCCCAATTTCACCCGGAACATTTCCGATATCCAAATATAGGCTTCCAATATATCAATCTTTATGTCTCGACCATTTAGAGACTCCTCGTCATGTCCGTGATCACATCCGAGACACCGAACAACCTTCGGTACATCAAAACACAAAAACCCTAATTACGATCGTCACCGAACTTTAAGCGTGCGGACCCTACGGGTTCGAGAACTATGTAGACATGACTGAGACACATCTCCGGTCAATAACCAATAGCGGAACATGGATGCTCATATTGGCTCCTACATATTCTACGAAGATCTTTATCGGTCAGACAGCATAACAATATACGTTGTTCCCTTCGTCATCGGTATGTTACTTGCCCGAGATTCGATCGTCGGTATCTCAATACCTAGTTCAATCTTGTTACCGGCAAGTCTCTTTACTTGTTCCATAATACATCATCCCGCAACTAACTTATTAGTTGCAATGCTTGCAAGGCTTGAGTGATGTGCATTACCGAGAGGGCCCAGAGATACCTCTCCGACAATCGGAGTGACAAATCCTAATCTCGAAATACGCCAACCCAACAAATACCTTCGGAGACATCTATAGAGCACCTTTATAATCACCCAGTTACGTTGTGACGTTTGGTAGCACACAAAGTGTTCCTCCGGTAAACGGGAGTTGCATAATCTCATAGTCATAGGAACATATATAAGTTATGAAGAAAGCAATAGCAACAAACTAAACGATCAAGTGCTAAGCTAATGGAATGGGTCAAGTCAATCACATCATTCTTCTAATGATGTGATCCCGTTAACCAAATAACAACTCATGTCTATGGTTAGGAAACATAACCATCTTTGATCAACGAGCTAGTCAAGTAGAGGCATACTAGTGACACTCTGTTTGTGTATGTATTCACACATGTATTATGTTTCTGGTTAATACAATTCTAGAATGAATAATAAACATTTATCATGATACAAGGAAATAAATAATAACTTTATTATTGCCTCTAGGGCATATTTCCTTCAGTCTCCCACTTGCACTAGAGTCAATAATCTAGATTACACAGTAATGATTCTAACACCCATGGACCCTTGGTGCTGATCATGTTTTACTCGTGCAAGAGGCTTAGTCAGCGGGTCTGCAACATTCAGATCCGTATGTATCTTGCAAATTTCTATGTCTCCCACTTGGACTAAATCCTGAATGGAATTGAAGCGTCTCTTGATGTGCTTGGTTCTCTTGTGAAATCTGGATTCCTTTGCCAAGGCAATTGCACCAGTATTGTCACAAAAGATTTTCATTGGACCCGATGCACTAGGTATGACACCTAGATCGAATATGAACTCCTTCATCCAGACTCCTTCATTTGCTGCTTCAGAAGAAGCTATGTACTCCGCTTCACATGTAGATCCCGCCACGACGCTTTGTTTAGAACTGCACCAACTGACAGCTCCACCGTTTAATGTAAACACGTATCCGGTTTGCGATTTATAATCGTCCGGATCAGTGTCAAAGCTTGCATCAACGTAACCATTTACGATGAGCTCTTTGTCACCTCCATATACGAGAAACATATCCTTAGTTCTTTTCAGGTACTTCAGGATGTTCTTGACTGCTGTCCAGTGATCCACTCGTGGATTACTTTGGTACCTCCCTGCTAGACTTATAGCAAGGCACACATCAGGTCTGGTACACAGCATTGCATACATGATAGAGCCTATGGCTGAAGCATAGGGAACATCTTTCATTTTCTCTCTATCTTCTACAGTGGTTGGACATTGAGTCTTACTCAACTTCACACCTTGTAACACAGGCAAGAACCCTTTCTTTGCTTGATCCATTTTGAACTTCTTCAAAACTTTGTCAAGGTATGTGCTTTGTGAAAGTTGAATTAAGCATCTTGATCTATCTCTATAGATCTTAATGCCCAATATGTAAGCAGCTTCACCGAGGTCTTTCATTGAAAAACTCTTATTCAAGTATCCCTTTATGCTATCCAGAAATTCTATATTATTTCCAATCAATAATATGTCATCCACATATAATATCAGAAATGCTACAGAGCTCCCACTCACTTTCTTGTAAATACAGGCTTCTCCAAAAGTATGTATAAAACCAAATGCTTTGATCACACTATCAAAGCATTTATTCCAACTCCGAGAGGCTTGCACCAGTCCATAAATGGATCGCTGGAGCTTGCACACTTTGTTAGCTCCCTTTGGATCGACAAAACCTTCTGGTTGCAGCATATACAACTCTTCTTCCAGAAATCCATTCAAGAATGCAGTTTTGACATCCATTTGCCAAATTTCATAATCATAAAATGCGGCAATTGCTAACATGATTCGGACAGACTTAAGCATCGCTACGGGTGAGAAGGTCTCATCATAGTCAATCCCTTGAACTTATCGAAAACCTTTCGCAACAAGTCGAGCTTTGTAGACAGTAACATTACCGTCAGCATCAGTCTTCTTCTTGAAGATCCATTTATTCTCAATGGCTTGCCGATCAATGGGCAAGTCAACCAAAGTCCACACTTTGTTCTCATACATGGATCCCATCTCAGATTTCATGGCTTCTAGCCATTTTGCGGAATCTGGGCTCACCATCGCTTCTTCATAGTTCGTAGGTTTATCATGATCTAGTAGCATGACTTCCAGAACAGGATTACCGTACCACTCTGGTGCGGATCTTACTCTGGTTGATCTACGAGGTTCAGTAGTAACTTGATCTGAAGTTTCATGATCATTATCATTGGCTTCCTCACTAATTGGTGTAGGTGTCACAGAAACCGGTTTCTGTGATGTACTACTTTCCAATAAGGGAGAAGGTACAGTTACCTCATCAAGTTCTACTTTTCTCCCACTCACTTCTTTCGAGAGAAACTCCTTCTCTAGAAAAACTCCAAATTTAGCAACAAAAGTCTTGCCTTCGGATCTGTGATGGAAGGTGTACCCAACAGTCTCCTTTGGGTATCCTATGAAGACACAGTTCTTCGATTTGGGTTCGAGCTTATCAGGTTGAAGCTTTTTCACATAAGCATCGCAGCCCCAAACTTTCAGAAACGACAACTTTGGTTTCTTGCCAAACCACAGTTCATAAGGTGTCGTCTCAACGGATTTCGATGGTGTCCTATTTAACGTGAATGCAGCCGTCTCTAAAGCATAACCCCAAAACGATAGCGGTAAATCAGTAAGAGACATCATAGATCGCACCATATCTAATAAAGTACGATTACGACATTCGGACACACCATTATGCTGTGGTGTTCCGGGTGGCGTGAGTTGCGAAACTATTTCGCATTGTTTCAAATGTAGACCAAACTCGTAACTCAAATATTCTCCTCCACGATCAGATCGTAGAAACTTTATTTTCTTGTTATGATGATTTTCAACTTCACTCTGCAATTTTATGAACTTTTCAAATGTTTCAGACTTATGTTTCATTAAGTAGATATACCCATATCTGCTTAAATCATCTGTGAAGGTGAGAAAATAACGATATCCGCCACGAGCCTCAACATTCATTGGACCACATACATCTGTATGTATGATTTCCAACAAATCCGTTGCTCTCTCCATAGTACCGGAGAACAGCGTTTTAGTCATCTTACCCATGAGGCACGGTTCACAAGTACCAAGTGATTCATAATCAAGTGGTTCCAAAAGTCCATCAGTATGGAGTTTCTTCATGCGCTTTACACTGATATGACCTAAATGGCAGTGCCACAAATAAGTTGCACTATCATTATCAACTCTGCATCTTTTGATTTCAACATTATGAATATGTGTATCACTACTATCGAGATTCATCAAAAATAGACCACTCTTCAAGGGTGCATGAAGATATTACTCATATAAATAGAACAACCATTATTCTCTGATTTAAATGAATAACCGTCTCGCATCAAACAAGATCCAGATATAATGTTCATGCTCAACGCTGGCACCAAATAACAATTATTTAGGTCTAATACTAATCCCGAAGGTAGATGTAGAGGTAGCGTGCCGACCGCGATCACATCGACTTTGGAACAATTTCCCACGCGCATCGTCACCTCGTCCTTAGCCAATCTTCGCTTAATCCGTAGCCCCTGTTTCGAGTTGCAAATGTTAGCAACAGAACCAGTATCAAATACCCAGGTTCTACTACGAGCATTAGTAAGGCACACATCAATAACATGTATATCACATATACCTTTGTTCACTTTGCCATCCTTCTTACCCACCAAATACTTGGGGCAGTTCCGCTTCCAGTGACCAGTCTGCTTGCAGTAGAAGCACTCAGTCTCAGGCTTAGGTCCAGACTTGGGTTTCTTCTCCTGAGCAGCAACTTGTTTGCTGTTCTTCTTGAAGTTCCCTTTCTTCTTCCCTTTGCCCTTTTTTCTTGAAACTGGTGGTCTTATTGTCCATCAACACTTGATGCTCCTTCTTGATTTCTACCTCCGCGGCTTTTAGCATCGCGAAGAGCTCAGGAATAGTCTTATTCATCCCTTGCATATTATAGTTCATCATGAAGCTTTTTTAGCTTGGTGGCAGTGATTGAAGAACTCTGTCAATGACACTATCAACAGGAAGATTAACCCCCAGTTGAGTCAAGTGATTATGATACCCAGACATTTTGAGTATATGTTCACTGACAGAACTATTCTCCTCCATCTTGCACCTATAGAACTTATTGGAGACTTCATATCTCTCAATTTGAGCATTTTCTTGAAATATTAACTTCAACTCCTGGAACATCTCATATGCTCCATGACATTCAAAACATTGTTGAAGACCTGGTTCTAAGCCGTAAAGCATGGCACACTGAACTATCGAGTAGTCATCAATTTTGCTCTGCCAGACGTTCATAACATCTGGTGTTGTTCCTGTAGCAGGCTTGGCACTTCGCGGTGCTTCCAGGACGTAATTCTTCTATGCAGCAATGAGGATAATCCTCAAGTTACGGACCCAGTCCGTGTAATTGCTACCATCATCTTTCAACTTTGCTTTCTCAAGGAACGCATTAAAATTCAATGGAACAATAGCACGAGCCATCTATCTACAATTAAACATAGACAAGCAAGATACTATCAGGTACTAAGTTCATGATAAATTTAAGTTCAATTAATCATATTACTTAAGAACTCCCACTTAGAAAGATATCCCTCTAATCCTCTAAGTGATCACGTGATCCAAATCAACTAAACCATGTCTGATCATCACGTGAGATGGAGTAGTATCAATGGTGAACATCAATATGTTGGTCATATCTACTATATGATTCACGCTCGACCTTTCGGTCTCCGTGTTCCGAGGCCATATCTGTTATATGCTAGGCTCGTCAAGTTTAACCTGAGTATTCTGCGTGTGCAACTATTTTGCACCCGTTGTATTTGAACGTAGAGCCTATCACACCCGATCATCACGTGGTGTCTCAGCACGAAGAACTTTCGCAATGGTGCATACTCAGGGAGAACACTTATACTTTGATAATTTAGTGAGGGATCATCTTATAATGCTACCGTCAATCAAAGCAAGATAATATGCATAAAAGATAAACATCACATGCAATCAATATAAGTGATATGATATGGCCATCATCATCTTGTATTTGTGATCTCCATCTCCGAAGTACCGTCATGGTCACCATCGTCACCGGCGCGACACCTTGATCTCCATCGTAGCATCGTTGTCGTCTCGCCAATCCTATGCTTCCACGACTATCGCTACCGCTTAGTGATAAAGTAAAACATTACAGCGCGATTGTATTGCATACAATAAAGCGACAACCATATGGCTCCTGCCAGTTGCCGATAACTCGGTTACAAAACATGATCATCTCATACAATAAAATTTAGCATCATGTCTTGACCATATCACATCACAACATGCCCTGCAAAAACAAGTTAGACGTCCTCTACTTTGTTGTTGCAAGTTTTACGTGGCTGCTACAGGCTTAGCAAGAACCGTTCTTACCTACGCATCAAAACCACAACGATAGTTTATCAAGTTGGTGCTGTTTTAACCTTCGCAAGGACCGGGCGTAGCCACACTTGGTTCAACTAAAGTTGGAGAAACTAACACCCGCCAGCCACCTGTGTGCAAAGCACGTCGGTAGAACCAGTCTCGCGTAAGCGTACGCGTAATGTCGGTCCGGGCCGCTTCATCCAACAATACCGCCGAACCAAAGTATGACATGCTGGTAAGCAGTATGACTTATATCGCCCACAACTCACTTGTGTTCTACTCGTGCATAACATCAACGCATAAAACCTAGGCTCGGATGCCACTGTTGGGGAACGTAGTAATTTCAAAAAAAATCCTACGCACACGCAAGATCATGGTGATGCATAGCAACGAGAGGGGAGAGTGTTGTCTACGTACCCTCGTAGACTGGCAACGGAAGCGTTGACACAACATAGAGGAAGTAGTCGTACGTCTTCCCGATCCGACCGATCCAAGTACCGAACATACGGCACCTCCAAGTTCTGCACACATTCAACTCGGTGACGTCCCTCGAGCTCCGATCCAGCAAAGTGTTGAGGGAGAGTTTCATCAGCATGACGGCGTGATGACGGTGATGATGTTCTACCGACGCAGGGCTTCGCCTAAGCACCGCTACGATATGACCGAGGTGGAATATGGTGGAAGGGGGCACCGCACACGGCTAAGGAATGATCACAAAGATCAACTTGTGTGTCATGGGGTGCCCCCTTGCCCCCGTATATAAAGGAGGGAGAGGGGGAGGTGCGGTCGGCCCAAGGGGTGCGCCTGGAGGAGTCCTACTCCCACCGGGAGTAGGACTCCCCCCTCTTGCCTTGTTGGAAAAGGAAGGGGAAGGGAGAAAGAGGAAAGCCCCCCCCCTTCCTTGTCCTATTTGGACTAGGGGGAGGGGGCGCGCGGCCTGCCCTGGCTGGCCCTCCTCTTCTCCCTTAGGGCTCATGTAGGCCCAATAACCCCCGGGGGGTTCCAGTAACCCCCTGGTACTCCGGTAAAATCCTGATTTCACCCGGAATGTTTCTCATATCCAAATATAGGCTTCCAATATATCAATCTTTATGTCTCGACCATTTCGAGACTCCTCGTCATGTCTGTGATCACATCTGGGACACCGAACAACCTTCGGTACATCAAAACACAAAAACCCTAATTATGATCGTCACCAAACTTTAAGCATGTAGACCCTACGGGTTCGAGAACTATGTAGACATGACCGAGACACGTCTCCGGTCAATAACCAATAGCGGAACTTGGATGCTCATATTTGCTCCTACATATTCTACGAAGATCTTTATCGGTCAGACCGCATAACAATATACGTTGTTCCCTTTGTCATCGGTATGTTACTTGCACGAGATTCAATCGTCGGTATCTCAATACCTAGTTCAATCTCGTTACCGGCAAGTCTCTTTACTCGTTCCGTAATACATCATCCCGCAACTAACTTATTAGTTGCAATGCTTGCAAGGCTTGAGTGATGTGCATTACCGAGAGGGCCCAGAGATACCTCTCCGACAATCGGAGTGACAAATCCTAATCTCGAAATACGCCAACCCAACAAATACCTTCGGAGACATCTGTAGAGCACCTTTATAATCACCCATTTACGTTGTGACGTTTGGTAGCACACAAAGTGTTCCTCCGGTAAACGGGAGTTGCATAATCTCATAGTCATAGGAACATATATAAGTTATGAAGAAAGCAATAGCAACAAACTAAACGGTCAAGTGCTAAGCTAATGGATTGGGTCAAGTCAATCACATCATTCTTATAATGATGTGATCCCGTTAACCAAATAGCAACTCATGTCTATGGTTAGGAAACATAACCATCTTTGATCAATGAGCTAGTCAAGTAGAGGCATACTAGTGACACTCTTTTTGTCTATGTATTCACACATGTATTATGTTTCCGGTTAATACAATTCTAGCATGAATAATAAACATTTATCATGATACAAGGAAATAAATAATAACTTTATTATTGCCTCTAGGGCATATTTCCTTCAATATTATTGTATATTTTTTATATTGTGTGCGAGTAACTTTAACTTTGAAAGATGGTCGTTGGATGAGGCGAATCCGATGGTCCAAAGATGGCAAATTTGAGCACTACTGGCCGTTGGATATCATCTAGATTCCACCAGATTTCGCCACATGTATAATCTAGAAGACTCCATGGTTGAACTTAAGCATAATGCACAAACATCAAAACACAAGCACTTCTTATTTGTTCTAGATTCTTTCGTATCAGAATTGCCCAAATGTTTTTCTACATGATTTGCCATTATTTGTTTTTACTTTATGTGTTATGACGCACAATTCCATGAATCTTAAAATAGATTAGCTTTCTTATAAAAACTAGATGATTTTGAATGAAATGAACTATAAGAATTAAATGAACATCTACATCATGCATATATGACTCAAAGCTTGCATGTTATAATGTGGTATTTATTCATAATTTGGTTGCCAAATCTCATGCGTGCAATGCACGTGTACCTTACTCTAGTCTAAATGGTGTTTATGTGTGTGTTGTGCGTGTTGAGGTGCAAATTGTCTTTTTTGGGTACACGTTAAGCTTGTTCTTCTGAAATTTCAAGCCGCGCCTTGTTATGTCGAAAATTCAAGATAGCGTCTCTGTCTATCATGCTGCGAAACTCCCGCCTCTTCAACCTGCGCCTTGTTAGCCCGAAATATTTAAGATATATCTTTGTCTCGTTGTGCTCCGACAACTCCCTCCATCTCAACCCGCGCCTTGCTATTCCGAAATTACAACGCGCGCGAAAACTCCCACCTCCTGTGAAATCCCGACACGCAAAATGCCCGTGGTACCCCTGAACCGAAAGAACCGCCCCAAATCGGTGGGGGTACTTTCGTAACTTACCCCACATTTTGGACAAGCGCGTCTCTAAGCCATGGTTCCCCACTGCCATCCCATCCGCCCACCCATTCGTACACCGAGGCCGCGAAAACCCGCGACGAAACCCCACACCCTGCTCCGTCCGCCACCCACCCGGAGCCTCTTCCCCGATGACATCGTCCACAGCAACACCTCGACGTCCCTCATCCACCGTACCGGATGAGGATCCGTCGTCGATCTCATCGTCCCGCCGGTTCAGCCACCCCGTCCTCCACCTCCAAGGAGCTGCCCCGACGTTCCCCTCGTCTTTCGTGCCACCTCCATTCCCACACTGCCGTCTTCATCTGCACCACCGGAAGAGCATTATCATCACCGTTTCCTCGGATGAAGCTGCGGCCTAATCGGCGCCACCAAAGAGGTTGTACACTAATCGCTGCATTTTCTTCTTGATTCAATCTCACGGTGCTGCCGGCGCTCGGTCCCGAGCCGACACGGCGCGGCTCCATCCACGGTGGCGTCGCCGGCCACTTCCTCCACGGCGTCGCTCGCTCGGCGGCGACGTCCACATCAGTAGGACCTGCTGCTGCTTTAGCTCTCGCTCGTGTTGCTGCTATGCTCTTGCTCTCGGTCCCCTGCCTGGTCTGCTCTTGCTATTGCTCTTGCTCGCGCTGCTGCTCTCGCTCTTGCTCTTTCTTGCGATGCTCCTCCGATTTAGCTACACTTCACTCCGATGCCGCCGAGGTGAAGCAAGAACCAGCTGCAATGGGGAGGGGGGCTCGCCGGAGAGGTACCCCACTATCTATCTTAGGGTTCAGGATGGGGGCGGTGGTCACCGGCGGTGGCGGGGCGTTGGCGG
>NC_057800.1:577308326-577320189 GCF_018294505.1 Triticum aestivum
AGAGGGATGGCCGGGGCGGCGGCGGACCGGTGGTGGGGAGTGTTTTTGGGGCGGACGGGGCGGCGCACCGCCGGCCGCGGGCGGCAGGGGGCTGCTGTTTGGCCGGCTCAGGGGGTGGAGGTTGAAGATGAATCGCAGGCCCTTGATTTCATATCCAACGGCTGCAAAATTGACTGACCAGAGATGAAAAAGTCAGTCGACCGACGTGTAGCCTCACCTTGCTACTGCGTTCAGTTTCGACATCAAAATTCAGTTTCCACAGCAAAATTCAGTTTCGACAGTTAAGTTCAGTTTTGACAGTTAAGTTCAGTTTTGACAGTTAAATTCAGTTTCGACAGTTAAGTTCAGAGATGAGCGGCTGATGTATTTTACATCTAGCACCTTGTGGTTATGTATTTTACGTCATGTATTAGAGATGCTATTAGAATTCCACTCAAGTTAACGTTGTTCGTTGTCTCTATTGTCCTGCTTCAGCCTCGGCATCGTAGAACTCACCGGAGCTGCTCCAACGACGAAACCATCCATCACAGCGGAGCAGTACCTCGGGCTCCATCTCCAGATGCCTAAGATCTTCTTCCCCTCCTCCGACAGCCAAGTCAGCCGGAGCATCCTCACCGGCCAACCCAATCACGCTGAGATCGACATGGCTTCGCCAAAGAGGTTGTACACTTGTTGCCACTACAAAAAAAGACACATCCGTGACATTTTGGGATGAACGAAATTTTTTTATGCCATACATATGACACTTCTATGATGATAATTGTGACAAAACCCGGTATCATCATAGATGTGGTGGGCTCCTACTTCTATGACAAAAAATCATGACAGAAAATGGGCTTTTCGTCCTGGGTGGGCCGGAGATGCAGCTGCATGACATTCTTTGGGCCGTCCATGATGGAAAAAACCATGGTAGAAGCGAGGGCGAGGAAAATTTCGGGGGGTTCCCGGTTATGGTGGGAGGTCCGGGGCCGAGCGATGCGCGTTTCTCTCGTACACGTACGCGCGTGTGTGCGAGGTGTTGGCTCTAACTGAACCCAAGCGAGGCGTTGGGCTCTAACTGAACCCGAGCGATTGCACTGCAGGCTACGCGTTACTGAACCCGAGCGATCGGTCGATGGCTATTAACTGAACCCGATCGAGCGATTCCTTCGCTACTGCTGCTAACTGAAGCCGATCGATGCTGCCTCTGGATGAACAGTGAGCGTTGCGGGGGGATTTGGATGAACAGTTCCCGGTGGGGGTGGATGAATAGGACCCCGTGGTGTTGCCTCTGGATGAACAGGACCCCGATCGATCGAGCCCGTTGGGGCTGGATGAACAGGACCCTGTGGAGGGCAGGATGAACAGTAGACGGTGGAGGGCAGGATGAACAGTAGCCCGTGGAGGGGTGGTTGAACAGGAGCCTGTGGAGAGGGCTGGTTGAACAGTAGCCGGTGGAGTAGCGCGCGGTGGAGGCTGGATGAACAGGAGCCCGTGGATGAACAGTCGCAGGTGGAGGCTGGAGGGGGTCGACGGTGGATGAACAGTAGCTTGTGGAGGCTGGAGGGGGTCGACGGTGGAGATTAACAGTATCCCGTGGAGTCCCGTTTTGCGGTACGCCACACCCCTCCCGATGAACAGGACCCCCGTTTCGACCGTAGCGCTCCAACACAAGTACGTTTCCTCCATTTTGCGGTACGCCACACCCCTCCCGATCAACAGGACCCCCGTTTCGACTGTAGGAGGTTCATTTCCTCCATTTTGCAGTACGCCAGACCCCTCCCGATTAACAGGACCACGTTCCGAACGTAGGAGGTCCTTTTCCTCCGTTGTGTGGTACGCCAGGCCTCGTTTCCATCGCCTGTTCCGTCCAAGCCCTCCCGATGAACACGACCACGCATTCCGTTTCGACCCAGCCGGTTGGCTCCCACGCGTTCTGTTTGCCTCCCGATGAACACGACGCATTCCGTTGCCTCCCCATGAACATGACGCATTCCGTTGCCTCCCCATGAACACGCCGCATTCTGTTGCCTCCCCATGAACACGACGACGACGCTGTTTCTCCGTTCCGACCCAGCCATGTCAATGAGCCCTCGCCGTACGTATGCACGAGTAGGTGTTCGAGAACCCGCCTGTATGTACACATGCGTGGCCATATTTTATTTCTTGCACCCTGGCCGCCTCTACTACGACACGTGCGCACCTCTACATCCACCAGTATATATGTATGTACACGTCTGTGACCAGAATGACAACACTACATACGCTTCGACCAGGTGGGTCCCGACTGTCAGGCACTTCCTTGCGTGCGAAGATGTAGCTGGTGGGTCCCAGCAGTCAGGGGGAAAAATACGGTGGCCCGTCCGGTGGGTCCCCGCCATCAGGTGAAGGAATAATTATTTTTCACGTAATAAGGAGGCACTTCCTTGCTGCGGCCGTGGACCCAGCTGTCAGCCTCTCAACATACAGTCCACGTCCGATGGAAGCTGTTCCTTGACCATGTTGACCACGCCGCGCCGAGAGCACCAGGGCGGTGGACGACGGCGAGGCCTAGGAAGGGGATGACGCGGAGCCGGGGAAGATGCGGCAGTGGATGCCCACGCGTAGAGGAGTACGAGGGCACTGGTTCGCTGCGGTGTGAGGCTGCCATCGCCGCAGAGTAACAAGGGGTGTGGGTGAGTAGAGGGATGGCCTGGCCAGCGGTGGGAGTAGTAGGGTGCGGTGAGGCCTCCGCCGCATCGCAGCCGGCCACAGGAGGCAGGAGCACGAGGCACGACCGGCGCTGGTTTGGGCGGCTGGAGCAAGAAGACTAGAGGTTGAAGAAGCACTACGGCCGTTGGATGGACATCGTACGGTCACTGGAGCTAGAATCGTGCATATTGACTAAGTTGACAAAGCCCTTCGTCCCCATCAACTTAGTAGGCCCACAAGTCAGCCTGCCACTATATCGGGTCCCAGCTAACAGGGGGAGTATTCATTTTTTTGTGCGTAATAAGGAGGCACTTCCTTGCGTGCGAAGATATAGCTGGTGGGTCCGAGCTGTCAGCGGCGGTAACGTTTTTTTGCAAAATACAGAGGCCCTTTCGGTGGGTCCCTGATGTCAGGTGGAGGAATCATTATTTTGCGCGTAATAAGGAGGCATTTCCTTGCGTGCGGCCATGGACCCAGCTGTCGGCCTCTCCACGTACAGTCCACTTCAGATGCATGTCGGTCATTGACCACGTTGACCAGGCCGCGCCAAGAGCACCAGGGCGGTGGACGACGGCGAGGCCTAGGAAGGGAACGACACGGAGGCAGGGAAGACTCGGCAGTTGTTTCCCACGCGGAGGGGAGTACGACTGTACGAGGGTTTACTGGTTCGTCTGCCGTCGCCGGAGAATAACAACAGGTGTGGGTGAGTAGAGGGATGGCTAGGCCAGCGATGGGAGTACGATGGGGCGGTGAGGCCTGCACGGCAGCACAGCCGGCCACGGGGAGGAGAGAGCAGGCAGTCCCGCTGGTGCTTGTTTGAGCGGCTGGAGCAGGAAGAGCAGAGATTGAAGAAGCACGATGGCCGTTGGATGGACATCCAACAGTCACTGCTTATGCCTCAACCTTTTTTTAGGAAAGCCTCAAATCTATGGAAAAGAGCATACAGCCCATCTGCCATTATTTCTAATAATTTTCAGCCCATTTGCTAATTCTTAAGGTTTTTTGGAGCCCATATTCTTTTTGTTAGCATTACAGCCCAAATTGTGGCCACGGTTAAAAAATTATGCGAAATTTTGCATATTTCAATGCGGTCCAAACTGTTTTTAATCCTGAAATTTCGACTCACATTTAAAATGATTTTAAAAATAGATGTATATCAATATAAAATCCAACAAAAACTCCACGCATAAAAATTAATGTAATTTAAAATCTTGAAATGAAAAAAAGATATTTGAAACTAATTGCCGGTTTGATGTGTTTTAAAAATGTACAACCCATTTCTCATTACTGATGGGCCATTTTCTCGGCCAGCCGAATGAAAGCTCTCCTCGTCTTGAAAGATTTGCAGCCCAACAGGCCTGACAAAGCGACTTACTTGGCAAATCACAAAAAAACTGGGCTGTGGTCGTGGACCCAGCTGTCAGCTTCTCCACGTACAGTACTCTTCCGATGGAAGTCGTTCCTTGACCACGTTGACCACGCCGCATGGAGAGCACCACGGCAGTGGACGACGGCGAGGCCTAGGAAGGGGACGACGCGGAGCCGGGGAAGACGCGGCAGTGGAAGCCCGCGCGGAGAGGAGTATGAGGGTTCACTGGTTCGGCTGCGGTGTGAGGCTGCCGTCGCCGCAGGGCCTGGCCAACGGTGGGAATAGTAGGGGGCAGTGAGGCCTCCGCGGCAGCACAGCCGGCCACGGGAGGCAGGAGCATGCGGCATGACCGGCGCTGCTTTGGGCGGCTGGAGCAAGAAGACCAGAGGTTGAAGAAGCACTACGGCCATTGGATGGACATCTTACGGTCACCGGAGCTAGAATCGTTCATATTGACTAAGTTGACAAAGCCCTCCGTCCCTGTCAACTTTGTTGGCCCACAAGTCATCCTCCCACTATGGTGGGTCCCAGCTAGCAGGGGGGTATTCATTTTTTGTGCGTAATAAGGAGGCACTTCCTTGCGTGCGAAGATATAGCTGGTGGGTCCAACATGCCAGCGGGGGGAACGTTTTTTTCGCGAAATACAGAGGCCCTTCCAGTGGGTCCCAGCTGTCAGGTGGAGGAATCATTATTTTGCGCGTATAGTCCACGGCCGATGGATGTCGTTTGTTGACCAAGTTGACCAGGCCGCGCCGAGAGCACCATGGCGGTGGACGATGGCGAAGCCGGGGAAGACTCGGCAATGGTTGCCCGCGCGGTGGGGAGTACGAGGGTTTACTGGTCTGGCTGCCGTCGCCGGAAAATAACAGGAGGTGTGGGTGAGTAGAGGAATGGCCTGGCCAGCAATGAAGTAGGGTGGGGCGGTGCGGCCTGTGCGGCAGCACAACCGGCCACGGGAAGCGGGAGCAGGCAGTCCCACCGGAGCTGGTTTGGGCGGCTGGAGCAAGAAGATCAGATATTGAAGAAGCAGCACAGCCGTTGGATTAACATCCAACGGTCACTGCTGCTAGAATCGTTTGTGGACTAAGTTGACAAAGCCAAAGTACACGTCAACCTAGTAGACCCACAAGTTAGCCTCCAAATCTGTCCCAAGCAACATACAACCCGAAATTTCTTGCCAGATTCAAATTAATTTTAAATCTAAATATACCTTAATTTAAATTCGATGAAATTTCACCCACACAAAAACAATGAAATTTAAAATATCAAAATCCGAAAGAAAATAGTATTTTGGAACTAATTGTCTGTTTGCTGTATTTTTTCATTTTACAGCCCATTTATTATTACTTATAGCCCATTTCTTATTACTTATAGCCCATTTTCTGGGCAAAATGCATCCCTCCTTGTCTTGAAAGATTTCCGGCCCAGCAGGGCGTAGAAAAGCAAGTAGGCCTACGTTGGTTATTCTGCAAAAAACAAAATAGCTGGCTAGCAATTTTCAGAAAGGAAAAAAACAAACTGGGCTGGTCATGTGCTAAACATATGAAATAAAAGCCTGGGCTAGACGGGCCACGGGTCCCGCACAACCCATTTGATACCCTTTTCCGTCCCGAAAAAACAAAATTACTACGCGTTGCTGGGTCCCTACTGTCATCCTCACCATGTACAGTCATCTCCTTATTCCTCTCGGTTGTTGACCATGTTGACAACACCGGAGGGCGACGCTGCGGCGAGTGAACCAAGGCGGAGGACGATGGTGAGGCCTCGTACGGGAACGAACAGGAGCCGGGGCAGATCACAGCCAGCCGTGGGAGGCAGGAGCAGGCGGTCCCACCGGCGCTGGTTTGGCTTTGGCGGCTCGAGGAAGAAGAGACTGAAGAAACGCGACAGACGTTGAATGTCAATCCAACGGTCAAGGTTGGCACAATCGTTTGTTGACTAAGCGGACACCAAGTAGCATACTTTTTATATATAGGAAGAAAACCGCGAGGAAAATGCGTTCGTCTGCCGTCCTCCTCACAGGGAACGTTCGCCACATAAGTGACTAGCACCCTTGGTTTTCAACCGAGAGGTCTTGGGTTCGAATCCCAGGAACTCTCAATTTTGTCCTCCTTCCTTCCTCGCAAAAAAGAAGGAAAAGAAAATCAAAGACTTGGGAAGGCGTACAGAACAAGCTAGTGTACCAGTAATGAGACATTGCCAAGTTTTAGAAAAAAGAAAGACGTGCTCCTGTAGCTGGTTCGAATCCAAACCTAGACTATGACTATATATGGTGCTATGCTACTCTGCAAGTAATGAAACCGACATATCCAACGTTCGCTTCTCCTCTTCTCTACTTACTTTGCCTAGCATCAGAAGCTCTGGCCGCAGCAACCATGTCCGCTGGCTGCTCGTCCACCTGCTCTTCAGCAGGCAACAACCAGATATGCACCAAGTCGCAACCCGTATCATCGCCTGTGGGTCTCATCACACCCTCGTCGGCACGCCCACCGCAGCGGATTGCTCATCGCAACCCGCTGCCGTTGGTGTGGTGCCACTGCTGCAAATCACGTAGAGTCATCTGTCGCGTCTCAACCACAATCCGCAACCCTAGCTGAGTCTTCTACAAATGCCCGAATCATGGGGTAATAATATGTTTAAGTGTTGTTCTGCTGCTTTCAGTTGCTGATTTTTGTAATAGTTTGGTTGATGATCTACCAATTTGATTCGTGCAGAAAAGGGAAGATTCGTGTGATTTGTATTTCTGGGAAGTTGCTGATGTGGGGGAATGCAACTATGTTGATTATTTGGTTAGCCGAGGAATCCCAATACCAGCAGGTTGGGGTGTTGGACAAGTAACTGAAGGAACGACAGAAGAGGAAGATGCAGAGCAGAAGCTTAGAGATGCAGTTCCTCTGATCATGGCCAAGCAACAGCTGCTGAACGGCCTTGACAGCAATGAGGAGATGAAAGAGCTTGTGAAGATAATGGGCAAAATCGATGTGCTGTGTAGGATGATTGTCTCTTTATTTGCAGTGTATGTAGGACTCGTGATGTATTCAGTGGCTACGACATGAGCACTTTGCTGAAACTAGTAATGAATGAAACCTGTGTAGCAGGCTGGGCGTAGTGTTGTGAACATCTAATGATTTCTATTAACGGAAATCAGGGGGTATCCCCTTTTGCTCATATAAATAAATAAATAAATAGCAGAGGCCCTGTCGGGTCAGCTTTGTTCTCATTCGAAGACGTCGAGAAAATTGCAGTCCAACAGCAAACTATGTCATCAAATTCAAGTTTCACAGCCAAATATGAGAACAACTAAACAACAATGTCATCATGTTTTAGTTGTCATACAATCACCAAACACAAATCAGCATACATAACAAGTGATGTCCTCACAGCAAAATACTAAACAACATGTTCATCAGGTTTCAGTTGTCATAGCAAACACAATTTCACATAGTAGATAAAAAACGTCTTTTGACAGGCAAATACGACAAAAGCAATATAATCATCATCCGCAGCAATAGCGTCAACATCTTCGCCATGTGTATCAGTCTGAATCGTAATTCCCCACGACGTCATCTTCTTCTTCGTCCTCAACGTCCTCGAACGTTCGCTTCTTCTTGATCAACTCTTGTATGTCCACAGCATGACAGGAAATCTTTTCGCCGGCGTCATTGACGTGATGGTTCTCAAAGATATTAGGAACGTCTGTGTTATCTTGTACATCAGGAGCAGTGTAAGCATCATCTTGTTGTGCAACTTCATAACGAATTCCTCTGCTCAAACCTTTGCAATACTCTCCAGTCATCGCTACGTGCAAATGTGTTTTCCAAGAAAAATATTTGTGTTGCTTGATTTGCCAAAATAAAAGGCTCATTGGTCTGGTACGCCGCCTTGACATTGATGGATTTGAAATAATCATCAGCTTTGGGTTTTGCGATCCTGGAAAACAGGTTATACCAACGACAGCACAACAGAACCACACACCGATGATCCTCGAAACTGGAGATATACTGCAACTGAATAATGTATGTTATGTTAGTATACATTTCAGTTATCTCTTTGTCATACGTATCCGTGCTCATGATGGCACTGTTTTGTGTCTTCCTGCCTTCGTCTCATGCAAGGGTGTTGTAGCGCACATCTCCAACAATGCAAGATTCATAATGTCTTACCCGAGTATCAGGACCCATTGCTAGTGAGTAAAGGGCATCATCAACTACCTGCCCATCCTCCCGCATCTTCTTAACCTATGGTTAGAAAATAGACAAGCTGATCATCTTATGTACTCAATATATTAAAAAAATTGACAGTGCACTTCAAAAGCTTACATGGTTCTTGAACCATTTCGCAAATCCTGCCATAACCAGTATGTCAATGTTTCTTGGATTTTGCGGCAGTAACTCCTCTTTGTAGATTCTGCACAACATAGTGATCGCCTCAAATATCTAAATATAGAAGAATGTGCTGCAAGTTTAGTAGATTACGATGTATAAGCTGCAGTACTGCACTTACTTGATATAAGGTAGTATCTCAGGACAGTTATTCAACACATACCAAACCATTTTGTCCAAATCTTTAGGTTTGTCCTCTTGTCGACTCTTCCCTGTAACTCGAACAGAATAATCGAAAACATTGAGCCCGGAATTGTCTTCACCCACCTCTTTGCTAAGTTGATCAGCTGTTTCAATGTATTTTGAGCAGAATGTCAACGCTTTTGTAGCAATGTAGGCCTCCGCAATGGAACCCTCGGGTCTAGCTCTGTTCCTAACATAGCCCTTGAAAGTGCCTAGCCGCCTTTCAATGGGTACATCCAGCCATACTGTACTGGACCTCTAAGTAGTGCCTCATCACGTAGATGAACAACCAAATGCACCATCACATCAAAGAAGGCTGGAGGATATATCTTCTCAAGGTCGCATAGGATAGTTGGTATCTTGTCTCTAAGATGCTCCAAAGCATCTATCCTGATATTCCTATTGCAGAGTTCCCTGAAGAATTGTCCCAACTCTGCAACTGCTCTGTATAAGTCAGGGTGGCCCAATCCTCTAAGGATAACAGGTAAAACCCTTTGAAGTAGGATGTGGCAGTCATGAGTTTTTAACCCTTGTACCTTGTTTCCATCTACACTGACTCTCCTTTCAGGGTTGGAAGCAAATCCATGTGGGAATCTCACACATGGCAGGACCTCGCAGAATTCTTTTCTTTTTACCTTGTCCAAGACGTACACAGCTGGTGCCATATCCCGTGGTTTACCTTCATCTTGCACCTGCAAATCCTTTCTGATACCCAGGTGTGTCAAATCAATCCTAGATTTTAAGGTATCTTTCGTCTTACCTTCAATATTAAGAAGTGTGCCGATAATGTTGTCACATATATTTTTCTCGATGTGCATCACATTAAGATTATGCCTCAGATCCAAATCTTTCCAATACTCCAAGTCCCACAAGGTGGACCTACGGGTAAACAATAATCTCTCTTCTACCCTGCCATGCTTCCTTTTCCCGCTACCATTACCAGGATGGTTTCCTCGTGTAATATGCCTGACCTTCTCTAATTCCACTTGCAACTCATCGGCGGTGAGCCTCTTTGGCGCATCACAGTTTTCATGCTTTGCATTGAACACATGTCTTCGGTATTTTCTAGGATGTGGCTTGTCCTTGGCAAGGAAACGGCGGTGTCCAATGTAACAGATCTTGCTAAGTATTGCGTATGACAGCGGATTCCTGTCACAGCGAACACATGCATTGTAACCATGTGTCGTTCGCCCTGACATAGTGCCCAAAGCCGGATAATCATGGATGCACCAAATTATAACAGCACGCAGAAAGAAATCAGCTGGTGGGCTGCTATATAGGTCTCGAGTGAGAACACCCTTCCATAGATGTTGAAGTTCCTCCACAAGAGGCTCCATGAACAAATCAAAATCCTTTCCAGGACTTTTTGGACCTGGGATGAGCAAGGCCATCATGTAGTTTGATTCTTTGGTGCAGACATTTGGAGGCATGTTGTAAGGGATAACAAGCACTGGCCACATGCTATATGTGGCGCTCTGGTGGCCAAATGGATTAAATCCATCTGAAGCTAAGCCAAGTCTAATGTTTCTCGGGTCAGCAGCAAACTCTTTGTGTTTATCATTGAAGCTTTTCCACTCACTACCATGAGATGGATTGATCATTACATTCTGATCTCTGTACTCCTGGTTCCTAGAATGCCACAGTACATCCTCTCTTGTTTCAGCATCATGAAACAATCTCTGCAATCTTGGTGTAATTGGAAAATGTCTCAGAACATTATGAGGAATCCTCTTCACAGCATCGCCATCTTTCCATCTTGATGATTTGCATTTCAGGCATTCACTTAAGTTGGCATAATCCTTCCGGAATAGAACACAATTATTCTTACAAACATGGATCATATCATATCCAATTCCAACCGCACGAAGGAAATTCTTCATTTTACTGTAGGTGTGTGGCAGCTCAGACGCATCTGGGAAAGATTTGCGGAAAGAAGCCAACATCTCATCGAATGATTTGTTGGTCATCTGCTCAGATATCTTCACCTGAAGAAAGGTGACCATAGCTGAGAATACTGACAGCTTATTTCTTGGGGTGACAGCAATGTTGCATTGTTCCAACATGCGGGCCCACCGTTTTTCTTTTGCAGGTGAAAGTTCACGGAATGCACGAGCATTTCGTAGCATTGTTTCAATGTTGGTCAAACTCACTGGCTCCGCCACCACCACCTCCTCCTCCTCTTCCACCTGAGCATCAGGCAGATCAAGATGGTGATCTGCTGCTTCCACGTAGTCAATAACATTGACGTTCACAGCTTCACCATGATGAACCCACCTAGTATATGTGACCGACATCCCATACAAGTGTAGATGATTTTGCACAGTTGACTGGGGTCTTGTAACTGAATTCATACAACTGCTACACGGGCGGAGCACATCTGATTTCGGACCACCGTACTCAGCTTTGATAAAGTTCATGAAGTTTTCAACCCCCTCGACATATGCAGCGGAGAATCTTCGAGCAGAAGTTATCCAAGTCTTGTCCATCTGTTAGACACACAAATTAGTTCTTCTACTAGATATTACAGGAAAAATATATGCTTTTTTATGAAGTCCAGAAAAAAATACCTAGGTCGATGTCTAAAGCTATGGCAAGATATTTGGACGAGCAGATCTAAGTAACGAAATATATGTAAAGCTAATTCAGCAAATAGATTTGAGTGCCAAATAATGGCAGGCTGTTTCAGCAGTCAATGAGGCCGAGCACACAGCCATCGAACTATCGAAGGCCATCGCAGCAACAAAGATCGAGTATAAAATGGTGTAGAGCTATTTCAGCTGACAGATTGGCTACTACACCATGGCAATCTACGTCACAATAAATATATGGCAGGATATTTTAGCAACTAATCGGCCTTGGCATGCCATCTCAGCTAAGCAGATTGAGTGCAGAACAAGGCAAGGAAGCTTCTTAAGTAGAGCATATTGACAGTAAACTACTTCGGCAAACAGTGAGATTAACAACGTCTATCAGCTAACATTCAGCGCTACACCGACATGAACGGGGCCTGAGTCTAGAATGCGCGTACCGTGGGAGAAGCTGACCGCCATGCGTCTCCACACGAACGTCGTCAGCGGTGGCGGCGCTGACCGCCGTGCGCCTCCACAAGAACGTAGCCAGAGGTGGCGGCACGGCTAAAGGATGGCAGTCTATGAGAGCGTACTGTGGGAGCGAGAGGATCGCTGAACCGCGACGCTGACGTATCGGCGCGGCGGGGAGGGCGGCTTTGGCGGAGTGAATGGAGTGGAGGGGGACATGG